>NW_009735660.1:0-40933 GCF_000703405.1 Apaloderma vittatum | reverse complement strand
CAGTCAGAAATTTGCCCCGTTCTTTGAAGTTACCTGCCCACCTACAGATATGGTATATCTGTAGCCACTGAGACTTCTGGTAGAGATTTCTTTTCTATTTGTGACTGACAAAGATAGTTATTTTTGCTTCAGAAATAAGCTGTAAGAATGTTGTGTGGTTTTTGTGTCCTGGGTCTCTTTGCTGCTCTGATTTTAGATGTCATATTAAAAAAACTTAACAGTAAATTTCAAACAAACGCAGTAACACCAGCCCTGTCTCTGGTTCTCAGACTTGCTTGTACTGTTGCTTCTATTTTGCCTCAGCCACTGTGTAGCTGCCTGTGGTGCCATTCATGCCAAAATAATCTGGCAGTAAAAGGCTAGAAACAAGAAGCACAAATCTTTCTAATGCTTTCATGTCTCTTTGATACACTTTAAAACAAACAACCAATGAAACAAATAAAAAAGCCTCTCAGATAAGTGAGGCACTGCATTAAATATTCTACAAAAAGCCTATGAGGCCAGATCAAAAGCCTGTGAACTAGATGGGAAACTTCCCATTGATGTTAACAGTGTTTGGACCCAGCCACAGATTAATGATGTTACTGAAATTTCTCTTCGAGCAATTGGCAGCCAGTTGTATAAAGAATAGAACAATATTATGGGACAGGAGGAGAGAAATGTACCTCACTCACATTTGTGAGAACTTTGACAGTCCTTTGATATATCTTCCTTTATTGAGTAACTGAAATAGATTCAGTCATTCTTCTGAAGGTAAAAGGTAATTAGACTGTCACGGAGCGTTGATCAAATATATTTCACTCTTCCTGAAAGAAGAGTCTTTTGTCTTTCAGTGAGACCAGTTGATTTTAGCTTTATTTTATTAAGAGACTTGTCTTTGCTTACACACAAGACAGGGGCAGACGTAGTCCACTGATACAAGGGTCCAAAATAAATCTGAAGACTACACCTACATACATATGTCTATATATACACATTTGTATACTCCCCTGAGCATATACCCTGTAAAAAAAGCTGAATACACATGCATGCACATATATAAGGTGAAAGTACAAACCACATATATAATAATGTGCACCTCAATTTTCTGTTAAACATAGAATACATGAACATGCATTGATTGACTGTTCTGAAGCATGCTAAAAGACAGATATAATAAAATGTTATGTGATTCAGAGCTCTAAATACGCAAGTGATAAAAATCTCAAGCAATTGGGCATGTATTTTACTTTAAGTGTACTGATTTCTTGTTTGCTCTATATTTTTGGCCTATGAAAATAATCTCAAAAGTGGAGTAAATAGTTTTATTAACAAGTTAGTTAAAATAATTATTTGGGGGAAAAAAAAGAAACAAGAAAAGCTTTGTAACTTAGCCCATGCTTCTTAATTTCTCTTGGGGGGCTTTTATTTTGGAGAGCACCTATTGCTGTTATTTCAGCTTTTACCCATATTTGATGTGGTTTTTTATTACACCTCAGGATAGAGTATTGGTCAAGTTGGCTAAGGTTGTCTAGATTCATCTTGACAGCAGTAGCTAAAAGATAATAAGAAAGCAAGCATGAGGTAGAAATACCTGTGAAAGTTTAGTCACACCAAGATGCCTGTGAATGCCATGCATACCACTACTACGTGGTTTTTATGGATAAAGAAAACTGAATTAAGAGAGTGGTTACTGATCCCCGTTCAGGTAGAGGAACCTACCCTGGGAGCTGAGGTGACATAGCTTTATGCTACTGACTGAAAATAAAGCCTCAGACCCTCTGTCTTTGTAAGGAATACTTCTGCAAGACCTTCTGTGCATAGGTGCTGCACATGGCACCCTTTGTCACCCAGACATGTCGCAGTAATTGGGGTGTTTCTCAGTACATGTGCTGGGTGTGACCATCCCTCCAGGCAGAGCAAGGCTTCTGCTCCATGGTTGCTGCAGCCATCGGGGACTGCAGTTGTTTGACCACAGCAGCAGCAGCAGCTGGGGAGGGTTAGGCTAAGAAGAGGTTGATGACAGGATGTGGAACCGTCACCCCTGGGTTTGTGATGCCTTGTAACACTGTCTTACAGTGACCTATACTATTTCCCAGATCTGGAAAATATGTGGAATAAGTGGTGCTCAAATATTCTATGTTATATAACTGGTGAAGGTCTGAAAGCCAAAAATCAGCAGTTGCTGCTATTTAATACTGGTGAAATGAATGGGATAGATGGCTCAGAGCAGGCTGGATTCAGGGGCAAATCAAAGCACAATGTCAATTAATATTTAATGAAGAATTTGGTGTTCACGTAAATTTACAGCAGCAAATCTACATGTAATAGATAATATATTTCCAGCCTTTTTAATGGTGGTCATGTCTTCTGCCTTGCAGAAATCCTCAGAAGATAGGATTAATTTCTTCCATGAAATCCAGTAAATGGTCTACATCAGCTGAATATATTAAAGAAAATGAAGTATTAAAAAAGGTGGTAACTGTGAAATCATCATGAGCATTTGACTCAAATGGAATCTATTCAGATCAAAATTAATATAGCAGGAAAGGTATTTACAAAGCCTAGAACATCCTAGCATACTGTGAGGTTATGACAATGTATCCTCAAGTTTCTTACTATAAATGAGGCAGCATTAATAGCACCAAGTCTGGTTTTTGTGTACGTAAGGAACAGGAGATTCTAAGAAGTCAATCTTGAAGAGTAGTGTTGTCTAATGACACGTTAGAAAAATGCAATAGCCTCAAAGAAACAAGAATCATAGAATGGCCTAGGTTGGAAGGGACCTTAGAGATCATTTAATAGAGTTTACAGACATTTCAAGGAGACCATAAGAACACAGACACTATATTAGCATTTAAAAAGATAGCTTGCTTGTTTTCTCCTTTACTTGCAGCACAGAGTAGACAGATGCAGGATATACACCTTACAAGCTGAGCAGACATACATTGAAAGTCTGACCACACAATGACAGTCTAACAAAATACTTAATTAATGTAATCTTGGGACTGTCTTTAAATTATTTTGATGTAACACCCAGCACTCCCTAAGAAGTTAAGTTCTAGGCTCTACATGAACATGTAGAAATCCATAACGCCAATACTGACATGTTAGCTGTTGCAGTGCTAGTTCCTCGTACAGGATCTGAAGAAGAACCATGAGAAATAGTAGTAGTGATGGAATGTAATCTTCAAGTCTAGCTATTGGGAGAGCTAATCCAGCAAGGAACTGCCAGAGTTGCATGCTTGTGGGCTGTAAGAAAGCTATCGAAGGGCTTGGATGTTAGAGGAAGGATGGAGATGGCATCTCTGCTGGTCTTCAGCAAGAAAATCCAGAGAAACATTCAAGAGCTTTCTGAAGATGTCTTATTTTGATGTTTCTCTTACTGACCATTATAAGGGTCCTGACTGTGCTACTGTCTTCTCCTGTCATAGAACCCTTGTAACAGTCTGTAAGAGGAACCCCTGCCCACCGGTCTGTCATAGGTAGTTCATGAGAAAACTGGCTGCCAGGGACTGTAAGACCTTTGAATCCATGTGGATAGCCCCACCTCTTCAGTCCAGCAGATTCCTTCTAGCCCATCAAATGCGATGGAGAGGCAGTAAAATGGATGGAAGTAGACGTGGGCCTAGTGGGGTGGTTGGGCTAGTTGCCAATGTGCATCCCAAGATACGTGGAGTTTTTTGCTGTTGCAAAACTATATTTCTGTGCTAGATTTGAGATCGAGTGTTTACATGTTATTTGCCACAAGAACCCTATCTGGTCTGTGATACAAGTAGCTTTTGACATTTCTGAGTAAACTGTTTAAATTTTCTGCGGGCAGATATTTAAAATGCATCTGTCTAATTAGAGGGCCTTTGTTTATGCTAGGAAATAACTTAATGAATCCTTACAGACAAATCTGACTGTAATTACATAGTATGCTTGCCACTCTTGCAAGCTACTTCCCAGCCTGCTCAGAACTGGGGCCTCCTGCCATATTCACGTTCTTCTCAGATGACTTCACTTCTGCTTGAGAAACATGCCGAGCCCTCACTGGGAAGCAGAGTGGGCTATAGCTCTCAAATGCCTTCAGTGAATGGAAATGCAGTCCCAGGGACAGTCTCACAGGAATAAAACCAAATAAAGAATTAGGACTATAAAAGAAAGCAAAACAGATTTCTGTTGACTTTACGCACAATCCTCTTGGTGTCTGCATAAACCCCTGAGACATCTTCATATTGGCATTGTGTGTACTCCTGTTGCTGATGGTCTTGCCTCAAATGAAATCTTGAGTCGCCCCATCCCACCAGTGTGTGCCAGACCTGGGCAAGAGAGCCTCTTGCACGCCTTCCTCCTAGATGCAACGCTGCTCTGGCTATGGCCTCTCCTTGAATTAGGAGGTAGTTTCCTCTTATTTAATAGATTAGTAGTCAGAGTGGGAAGAAGACGACCTCAGCTTCAGGAGATGAAATCTGCTCCTGAGCTGCTAGGAAAGCACACTAGTGAGCAGGCACAAGCATCTCCCAACCTCCTCAAGTGAGATTTCTAGAGCTGCTTGAAGAAGTGGGTGGGTGGGCCTGGTTATTAGACAAACACTTTGCTTGCTTTTTTTTTGCTGCTGTTTATCTTGCTCAGACAGTAATTACTGAAGACAAGATAAAAAGGCAGTCACTGGAAATTAAACTCAAGGTTCCTGTCTTGGTTCTTCTGACCTAGCCATAAGCTTACACTTTTTCAGTGAGTGAAAACAATGAAATGATGACAGGGTGATGAAAAAATAATGCAAACAACTGGTATTCCCTGGAAGGCAGCATGCCCTTGGCAGGTCAGGCCAGTGCTTCAGTCTGTGAATATTTGAATAAGGTTGAGCATAAGCTGCCATTAGTTTTAAATGAGCAGCAGAAAGATGGCAAATAAAATATACCAAAGCAAGGAAAAACCAAACAAACTAGGCACAGCATTTTCTTTAAAGGCTGAATTAGGTATTGTAGCTTCAAGCCGACATTTGTTACAGTAACTATTGAAACAACCTCCTGAATCCTGCCTTACAATAGGTACACAAAAGTTAGTAATCTTGTTTTAAATATTCTTTTTACTTTGTATCTTTCAGAGTCTCCTTTCAACCTGTTTCTTAATTAATATATCCTTCCTGAACTAAAGGATAAATGGGATCTGAAATGAATTTAATAGGACATCACCAGCTAGCTACTGCTGATGGATTTTCTCTTGCTGAAGGTCCTCATTTGTTTGGTAAGTCACTAAATTAGGTCTAAATATCAAACTATCCTTTACTCAGAAACTTTAGAAGAAAATGCACTGAAATCTCAAGCCAGGGATGTGTGGCTGACATGTGTCAACCTTCTTGAATCTTCACTACTTATGGAAGGAATAACAAATAATCGTTCTGTGGTGTTGATGTAATTCTGCACACTATTGCTCTCATCACTGCTCATAGCAGAGCTTGTAGGTTGCTTTTATAAAACTATTTTCATATCTGAAAACATTCAGCAAAGTAAGACCTTTATATGTAGGGTGGATGCTATCTTCATATGAGTCTTTAAAAACAAGCTGAGCAAACATATTTGCAGTTAGATTGCAATGAAATTCTACTGTGATGTATTTTTGAAAGTCATTTCAACTAAATTAAAACCATTGTCTTACTGAGACCATTAAAACTTACGCTATTAGCTTAAATGCACAAGAAAATTTATAACACAGGCTGGAATATTCTCCTTGCTCTAGTTCCACTGAATGTTTCAAGGCTAAGCATGGGTTTGTTAATGAATGAAGAGTTCTTGGTCAATATTTTATACGCATGAGAAAGCTGTTTTCTGCTATATATATTGCTAAGGAAAAAAAAAAGAAAGGAAAATACAATTTTTACTCTTTCTTTTGGCAGCAGAGGGGGACCTTCAATGTGTAACATGATACATTCAGGGCCACCCACACAATACAGACCTCCACAGAAAGTTGCAACACTTCAGAAGTTTCCAGTCCAAATAAGACCGGAATTCTGCCTTTTCAAGCAGTGGAAAAATTAAAAACTTTTCAATTTCTTCTGTCTGAAACAAGAATAGTAGTTCGGGCATCGTGGGACATGCAGAGCCACTTCTTCTGCAGAGCTCTTAGAAGTTGGAATCATCTCTCCAAATTAGACCATTTGCAGTGTCCTGGCTCCATACAGCTAAACTAAAGCACTATTACTAATGATAAGCAAAGCCCGTTGCAGTACTGTGTGTTACTGTCAGGCCATTGGCAGACAAAGAGGACATTGATGTTCAAATCTAAGATGTCAAATTTTGTGCCTAGTTATCCCCTTAAAAGTCCTGCAATAACTGAATTATCTCAGATTTTTGTCAAGAAGATATTCCCTTGCTGTCTACTTTTTCACTAATCATTGCATTCTTTTTAAAGAGTAGTGATCAGTTAGCTTCAAAATACAAGGAAGCGTGTTAGTGTAAAATAATTTCCCTCCACACTGATCTCTTACTTAGAAATTGTGAGGTCTTCAGCAGAGGGACTGTCTCCCATTATAGGTATTCAGAACTTAGCACAATGGAGATTTAATTCAAACTGACATTTCTATAAGAGAAAAGAAATAATGTTTTACAGGGTTGAATCGCGGTTCCATTAGGAAGAGACTTAGCACTCCTGCTGTGTTTCACTTAAGCTGACTTGTTTTGTAGGACCCCTTGGTCCTGTCTCACGCGATATCACTCAAATATCAGAAGTGAATTCTTTACAAATTTGGTGTTTCTTTATTTTATAGGTGGAAAAAACCATAAGAAATATTATACACCTGAGTCCACAGAGAAAGTTACTCACTGTGAAAATATTACTCGATCTATTCAAAATGCTTGTAGAAAATACTTTGCCTCTCAATTTTATAGTTGTAAACTGCTTGCATTTTTTCACCTTCAGTTTTGGCAGGTAGAGACTTGTGAACCCAAGGACACAGGAAAAAAGCATTTCTTTCAAATGACCCCTAGAATTTGCACTTCTCCAAGGGCTTCTCACACATTACAGCTCTGCTGTAATATAAGTGCAAAATTGCTGGCTTACAAACATCAGCCCTTATACAAGAGTCTCCTTTTTCAAAGATGCATACTTGCATTCTGTAAAAACTCTTTGAAATACATTATCTTTTCATTACGCTTCACCTGGTCTACGGAGAGAGTGTTCTTAGACCTTCAAAAAGAGTCCAAGTGCATCTCCAAATGTCAGCTCCAGGTGTCTCAAAAGAAATATTGTCAATTGTGAGTTGCTTGTGCTGTGAGCCTCATCACTCTGGTAATTCCAGGGCACTTTTGCGTACCCACCTGCAAGATTTCTATTTGCAGCAGGTTTCAGAAGAGTATACAGAAAAAATGTTCTCTATTTTTCAGTAGCTGGAAACTGTATGTTGCTATTTTAATACTATGTCTAAGGTAACGCATTTTTTTATGTCTTTGGAGTTAGTGTGTTTTAACTGTAGTTTTTCACTTCTGTAGTTATGAGTCCCTGGAAAAAGCTCAACATGCAAATGAGGAAGGATCTTTAGCCCAAAGTTCTTCCCTTCCACCCTATCTTCCTGGAAAACTAGGTCTATTTTTCTACCTCACTACTCACATCATTTAGAAACATCTGAGATCTCTTTATAGAAAATATCTTCTTGAAAAACCAATGAAAACAAGGTACATAAAAAGATACATCCTCTATAGCATTGGCACAAAATATTAACTTTTTTCTTCCTTGCAGCTCTGATTTTCCCAGTGAGGGAAAGGGACTTCTGGTGGCAAGAAATCCCAGAGGTGTGTGGTCTCCCTGGGATCTGTCCTGTTAAGATACTTCTCTTCCTCAGTCAAACCCTACTTTTATTTCACAAGTCCCATGGAACTGAGCAGGGCCAGCTATGTGAGAACTTGTCCAATTTCATAACCTGAACTAAGAAAAAGTGACAGACCTACCAATCTGAATTTTGAAACTCTATAACTTAGAACTGAAATCCTGGTCTCCTTTTAAAACCTTTGTAAGCTTTGTACTTAACTGCAGAGCCATGAATTCATTCTGTGGACACTTCTACCATGGTAGATATAGACTGATAGGAGTTTCTCCACTTTGCTCCAAATTGTCTGGACCCAAAGTGTGACCTAGAAGATGCTGACGTGCATTGGCAGAGCATTGTGCTGTAGCTGACAAGCCTTCCTCTAAGGTTTGGCTATTCAGCTGGGACAGCAAGACTGTTGCAAAAAGGTATTTGAAAACATCTTTCAATTGTCTTTGAAAGTTTTTCATATTAGGGCTAATACATGTGTGAAATACCTATATCTCCATTATCTTATTTCTTCCAGTGGCTAGCATTTGCCTTTTTTTACAGAGGGCTGAACTAATTTTTGAACATCAAAAATGTCTCCTTCGTAGTTTAAATGTGAAGGGTAAGCTTCTATATTTGTCTGGCATCTGATATACATACATAGCATCTGACTGAACCTGTTATTTATGCAAGTAACAGGCCTTTAAAATAATAACCCCATTCTGTTTTCTGTGAAAGCACCTTATATAAGAGTTATTAATTTGCAAGAAATTAAGTGTGAAAATTCAGGTATCAGAGATGGAATTACTTCCAGGAACCTGGAAAGTTAGTACTATTATGTGGTGCTGATAACACCAAGGTTGCGAGTTCAATCCCCATTCAGTCTTCATGTGTTGCCTGATATAGTTGAGAGGCGTCCCTGCCCACGACAGGGAGGTTAGATTAAATGATCTCTAAGGTCCCTTCCAGCTTAGGCCATTCTATGATTCTATGTGTTTAATTTCAATAAAGACCTACTTTAAGTATTTTTTAATGGCCTGGCAGTGTTTTCTTGTAATGTGACATCAAAATATAACAAGACAAGAAATACCAACCTCATTGTAAATGTCCTTAGCTGAGAAAAAAGTTTTTGGGGTGAATGAGCACTCTTTAAAGTTGTATTGAAATAGACAAGGAAGAGTAAACATAAAATGACACATGACAAAGGGAAAAAGAAAATAACACATCTAAATTTGTCTGAAATATTTGACAATATAAGAAAAACAAAAGTCATTGAAAATTGTTGTAGATATAGAACAGCTGAAAAGGCTGACTCATTTTAGATAAATTTGTATTTGTTCTGATTATGCTTTTTTAAAAAAAAATAGTAAAATAAAAAAGTGGTAGGATCAAGTGTCCAAACGGATTAAACAGCTTTGAGATCATAAGGTATGTTAAATAACTACTTGTCTTTAGCACCACCTGGCAGATGATGCACCATCTGGCTTCATCCCTACAGAGAAGATAATTAGGCCCATAATAGACCCCCAAATCAAAAGGAAACAAACCAACACAAATTAAAACAGAACATTGTGTATGTATAATAATTATTAAGAAACCCAAATCAAACAGACTGGCAATCAGAAAAAAAAAAATTTCGAGAAGGGATGCAGATGAATGGGGCTCTGAGGGTAAAAGTTGCACCATTGAGCTATGTAAAACCCAGATGCATTTCTGTGCATGCGTTGAATCATTTGTGGATCTTAGCCTGGAAAGGAGACTTTTCTGTGAAATATGAGAATCTTGCAGTCTGAGCCTTGATTTTCTGCCTATTTATTTCCAAGTTTGATCCTCAAACATACTTCTGGTCACAAATGTGTTGTTGGGTCTTAGTGGGCTCATTCACCATGCTAAATGTAAGAAGCTGAAGACTGAAAGAGGCACAGTGCACCCGTGACTGTCCATATTGGCACTGCTCAACTCTTATCTTGCTCTGGGGCTGTTTTGGATTGCTTTAGTAGATGTATATCCAGCAGGTCTAGGGAGGTTCTCCTCCCCCTCTACTCTGCCCTGGTGAGACCACACCTGGAATACTGTGTCCAGTTTTGGGCTCCCCAATTCAAGAGAGACAGGGACCTACTGGAGGGAGTCCAACAGAGAGTTACGAGGATGATTAAGGGACTTGAACATTTCTCCTATGAAGAGAGACTGAGAGAACTGGGGTTGTTTAGCCTTGAAAGGAGACGGTTGAGAGGGGATCTTATTAACGTATATAAATATTTGAGGGGTGGGTGTCAAGGGGAAGGAGACAATCTCTTCTCTGTGGTGCCCAGTAATAGAACAAGAAATAATGGGTTTAAGCTAGAACATAAGCAGTTCCACCTCAACATGAGGAGAAATTTCTTTACTGTGAGGGTGACAGAGCACTGGCACAGGCTGCCCAGAGAGGTTGCGGAGTTCCTGTGTGGCTGCCCTAGGGAATCTTGCTCTGGCAGGGGGATTGGACTAGATGATCTTTTGAGGTCCCTTCCAACTCCTAACATTCTGTGACTCTATGTCTTTAAGACATGGGCTTAATCCAGGGACTGGGCTGGACATGACTGCAGTAGGTTTTGGACATTTTACCCTACAGTGTCCTCTAACGCTGCCTCAGTGGGGTTTGTGCTTTCACACCTTAGCTGCCACCAACCCAAGGCATGCCACACAATCTTCTGACTTCAAGCTGTCACAGTAGTGCTGTGGTGGATCCAGCACAGCCCTCTCAACCTTATAGGTTCTTTCAGGTGAAGTGACATATATGAAACAATAATATCTAGGGACACCACATGGGCTCAGAAAAGTAAGGTCAGCAAATGCTTAGTGCAGACACATCCTGTCCAGTCTAGAGAGTTAGAGTTACCCCTAAGCTACGCAGATGAGAATCAATCCAAGGCAGTGTCCGGTATTGCCTGAGTGCTTTTGCCTTTTTCTGAGAATAAGACATTTCTGTGCTTAAAAAAAACTTGCTTTAAATCCAGTCAGTGCTTCTTGTGATATTGAAGTGCTTAATCTATTGCACAGAGTCACCCGAACACGCTAAATATTTATTGATAAAAATTTTGTTGTAAATAAATCACTATAGGTACAAAATCACTAGGCTACATCTCCTTGAATGACAACCAAATTTTATCCAGGTAAATCCACACTAGGAATAGACATCAGTATTGTTTCAGACATTTCCAAACAAGTTTCTCCGCAATGAAGTTAATCAGTAAACTATATAACCTCTGGCCTGTGTCACTCCTTTGTAATCTTAAAGAAAGTTCTCACAGTAAGGAGTCAATGGGCTACAGACAAAGCAGAATTAAGAAGTTTTATTTATATGTAGTCTTTTTTTTGGAGGAGAGGCAGGGGTGGGGAAGAGAGAGAAAGGAGGGCTGGGTACCTTAAGAAAAGTACTTTTCTTCAAGAAATGGTCAGATTGAAGACAGCCTGAGGTAGGATATTTTCATGTTCTTGCTTAGATGTGTTTTCCGTCTGTTCTTGCATTATTCCTTGAAACTGTAGGATGTTGGAATTTTGTTTAAAGCAAACAAACTTTAAAGATCTGCAAATAATTTGTTTGGAATGAAATCAGGATTTCATTAGCAGTTATACTATGGTTTCCAAATTCCTTGTTCTTGAACCTTGTTCTTATTTCTTTCAGTTTCTTTGTGGATGTCCTATGGAGAATTTTAGAACTGCTTATAGTGTTTTCTCTTCAATTAGCTTTATATTAGTAAAAGGATAAATTTTGTGTTGAAATGCCATATCACTGTAATTTCAGTAATATTCTGGATAAAACCACCTTCAAACTGTACATAACCTCAACATAATTCTGCAAAATGAAAACTCTTTGATTCCCACAAGGAAAATTACCTTTAACTTCTACGAGTGGTTAAGCCTGCCTCAAATATTTTTTTCAAGTCTTATGTAAAACATTCTGTGAAGAATTTAAAGGAACAAAAGCGAAACTCTGATGAGTTTCAGTTTCAAGTGGTATTATAGAAAAATATTTGTGAAATGGTGACTCCATCCATGTAAAGGTTTTAATTTGCTATTAGTAAGATTTCCAGATTTCTGTAAAATGTTTTTCACTGGAAAACATTTATTTACAAAACATAATGGACCTACTGCTATAAGTAACATCACATTTGTGTGTGTTTAAGTAATCCTTCTTTAAAAATGTGAAATTTAGGCTTCCAAAAGGAAAAACAGGTATGCACAAACATAAAATATCACTGTATTCCAATGAGCTTGTTTCTAATTTCACTTTCACTGCTTAAACTACTGCAACTCCAGCAATTTGAGTAAGCTGGCTCATGTTTTACCGTGACAGGAGATCAGCCCATTTCAGATTTCTTCTAATATATATCTGAACAAAAGTATATGTGCATTCGGTTTGACAAGATAAGATTAGTTTTCTTTTGAAATAAGAAATTACTCGATCTAGAATGGCATCTGTTTTGCAAAGCATAATTTCAAAATCAGTGTGGTTTTCAAATGCGACACAGGACAGAGCAGTGCACCATGTGCCTCTGAAAGCAGAAACCTTACAGCTTTTGTTGGAAGCTTTGTGTACACAGAGATCTGGGAAACACAGCTCAGATCATGTTTTTTTGGATCAAGTCACAGATATATTTTGTCCCAAATGATTTCAAGGCATCTACTTTCTATTTCAATCTCATAATTTGTTTCAATTTTTAAAAATAATATTCCAGAGTAAAAGAACATAACTAAAAAATGAAACAATTTCATTTTTAAATAGTCTGTATGGAGCATATCCACAGTTTTAAACAATTATTTTTAGGAATGATTTTTAGGAATGATTTTGGATCACTAATATTTTGGATTAGACCATTTCTTGCAAGGTTTAATTCTAGACTCATTGACTCATTTTGTGAAAAAAAATAAATAATTTGACAACTGGCTTTGATCTGCTCTGGGTAGAGCATGGTGTCTCACCTAATTAGCCCAAACTGTCTGATTTCTAAGGATGAAATGCATATACCCACCAGCCACTTCAGACAGATCTACTTAAAAATATAACAAGTTCTCTTTAAGCTAAAGTGGGGAAACCTACACAGTTAAAACCTAATTATATTTAAAAATCAGTCTAGTCTCCCTAACACTTCCCAGAGTTTAAGCTGTAAATGTGTTTTACATAAAACAAGACCATGTTGTCTCAGTCTCTCTAAATTCTGCCTGTTCTCCCTTTTCCCTTCCATTGCTCTGAGCATGGACTCAGTTCGGCTGAATCATTTAACTATGTGCCTGACATGAAAGAAAAAAAACAGAAGGGAGATAAAGGCTGCCTGGGATTTTTCCCTCCATAATTACCTTCGTACATTAAGACTCAGATTTTTTGTTTCCTCCAGAAGCACAGCAGGATTAATGACTGCGAAGTTTTTTCTAAACATATCTGTAACCCAAAAGGATCTACAGTGGTGTAGAAAAACATCCACTGTTGCCTCAGGATGTGCTGTGGTTCTTCAGCAGTCTGGAATTTATTAACAAGGTCTGAGATTTTTTTTTTTTTTTTGCTATGAAAGGAGTATTGCTTTCTTTACTTGCTCTTTCAGAGGTCAAAGCTGTTCAGGAGGCTAGTATAAAGCTTTCGTGAAATTTCCTGTGGATGGCAGAAAGTTCATAACCAAGAGTTGCTTCCTTTCCATTTTGGCATCTTTCCACTTTCCTTTAGCAAACTCAATCAGCTAAGTAGTTGCTAAGTAGCAAATGACAACTTATGTTTCCCCGTGAGCATATTCCAAAGAGAGACTGAATGATTTGTATAATGATTGTGTATGTCACAATTGCCACCAGTTTTTGTACGTGAAGTACCTTGACCAGTCTTGGCATCAGTCTCAACAAATGGTAGGTGGTCTTTAATTATAGATCACCTACTCATTACTGAACAATAAAAGTCAGCATCAAATCATTGCTGTATCTATCCTTTACATGTTTTGTCACTGTTGCAGCTGGCAGGTATCAGTTTGTACTTAGTGCATGAAACTGTAACTTCACCTCCAGGGTCTTCACAGAGTCCCCAGATGCCTGTATTTTGTGTCAGGTCTCCATGTCTATGCTGTTTGTTTAAAGGGCATAAAATTGGTTTTGGGGAGTGCCTTCTCCTTCTGTTAGGGTAGTTCTTGGAGCCCTGGCCTCTTCTGGAGCAACTAAATGCAACCATAATTAAACTAATTGTTAATAATGAATGGCACCATTACTCTCATTTGGTTTTGAGTCACATTTTTACAGACATAAATCTTGCTGCTTATTCTTGAACGGGAACCTCGACATTTGCTATTTGCTGTGATGTGGTGTGGAAAACACAGCAATCGGACAAATGCAAAACACTTGGATGGCTTTGGCAGCACAGTAAAGTAGGAAGGGCAGAAGGCTGCAGAGCAAGAGTGCGAAACCTTGAAAGCAAAAAAAGTAGGTGACATGAAAAGGTCGATTTCTGGCACTAACTGAAGGGAGACAAAGGAGAGGGAAGAATCCCCTGCTATAGATTTTAATTACTGTTGTTTTTAGAGATGCTCTCTCCTCTTAACTGCTAGCATTTCTTCATCATTTCTGATTCCTCAGAAGTGAAGAAGGCTTGTCAGGGGACCAATTTTATGTCAGGAAAAATGTTTCTGGAGTGCTTCTGAAGCACTTCTAAGTAATGGTCACCAACAAACATTAATTTATGATTTCCTTGTAAATACTGCTGTAGACTCCAATAAGAGTGACATTCATCTTCTTCCTGGAAATATGCACTATTTTCCTCAGATTCGATTCTTGGAACTAATGAAGGAATTGTGTCAGTGTTTTCATGAAACAGCAAGATGTGAAAAATATGAAAAAATGAGAAAATATGAAGTAGTTTGCAAATAACTTTTAAATTACTCTTTTCATCTGTTTCACATGGGATTGATTTTATTACACCATGCAGGGACTGCTAGATCTAATTTTACTTGTAGCACATTAAAAAATGAGGCTTCAGTTGTTTGTGTTTTTAAGCTTGCTATTTAATAAGCAAAGTCAAGGCAGCCTCCAGACATTGCTTCGAACCTGACAGGATGCCATTCCCTGTGCCACTGCCAGATTTGTTGCTCACTCAGGGGTGAACAGTGCTGGCTTGCACAAGTGCTTCGGTGGGAACCGTGAAACTGTGCTGAGTGGCACAGGCTTGGAGAGGCCAGGGACTAGGCTGCAGAGGCTGTCTGGGTGTCCCCTGAAGGCTGGATGGTGATTGCACTGCTTATCTCAGGAATATCTTCCCTGTTCCCACATAGCAACCTCACTTTCTCCTTTCAGTCTCTTCTCAAAGGTTTATTTCATGTTCTTAGACTTATAATTAAGCCTCACTCTTGTTGTCTTTCTCCAGCGCAGTTTTTCCCTGTCATGGTGTATTCTTTCAGAATTAAATAGAAATTAACGTGATGTCTGAGTCTTGATGTAACTTTCACCAATGCCACAGGATTTTTGGCTTTTGTTTGGGTTTCTTTTATTCTGCTGTGAGATCTAATTCATGTTGCTAGCTTCTCTGTGGTGTGGATTGCTCTTTCTTGTAAACTAAACTTTTACACATTTATCTGCATATAATCTTTCAAGATTTTTTAATATCGGTGCCAGTGCTGGACATTTCTACCCATAATAAAGGAGTAGCTGAGAATGACTAAGTTGCTTTTAAAATATTTTCCAACGTATTTGTGTAGGACAGGGACCACAGTAAACTTGAGTTCAGATAATTCAATCTTCATGATTATGCCTCAGTTTAGAGATGGATGTCTGGAAGTGGAACTTGTCTAATAACTACAGTTTCATGATAGTAATAGAAATTGTTTTGGCATTATTTTTTTCCAGGTGTCCTTTCAGAGCCAATGAGTTCTCCAGCGCAAGAGGCAGATGTGTCACCTTACCCGCAGTACAACAGTGTGCCTTTTCCCCAAGTCCAGCCTCAGATTTCATCGCCGCCTTATTACTCCAACCTAGGCTTCTACCCTCCGCAGCATGAGGAATGGTATTCCCCTGGGATGTATGAGCTCAGGAGAATACCCTCAGAGACCTTGTTCACAAGGGAGTCAGAGATAATGGATATCCCTGCAGCTAAAAAGCCTAGACTGGGTCACTCCACGGGAAGAGTGAAAGGAGAAGAGCTCTGTGTGGTTTGCGGTGACAAAGCCTCTGGGTACCACTACAATGCTCTTACTTGTGAAGGATGCAAAGGTAGGATGAAATCAGTTACAGAGTACAATTCAGCTATTAAATGCAACAGTTTCTGAATATTCTTTTCTTTACTGTTAATTTTATCTGTGTCATTAAGCATTTTAGAGATTTCTGTTTGGATCTGTTGTATACTACTGGGTATTTTTCCCAAGACAGATTGACAGCATCTTCCACCACTATTCCGTGATTATAGAGCACAGTTGACCAACCTACGGGTCTTGAGCCACCATTAGCTCTTGGTGAAGTGAAGAAGAGATTCCATGTGGGGCCCTGGCAGCCTGACTTTGCTGTCTTGGAGGCTGTTCATGCCAATCTCTGCATGTGGAAGGAACCAAACCCCATGAAGGGAGTTCAGTGCTAGGCTGCTCTAGAAATAAGACGCAAACTCAGCCCAAATGCCTCCTGTAGCACGCATTGAAAGGGAGCGAAAGCCTGCACTTCCTACCTGCTGCTGTTCCCAGGGAATCTCTTTCCCCCAGCTCCCAAAGGATATGGTGGGTGTCTGCAAGTTTGTGACATGAAAGGATTTCTAGTTCTAGACTTTCTTCTATCCCTAGGGAATGAGCTTCTTTGGGAAAAAGGTGATATTTGTAGGATAAATATCTTGCTTCTTAGGAGAACAGTTTTCACAAGTTTGTGTGAGGATAAATGGGATCTAGAAAATCATTGCCATTATTGGAAATGTGATTGCCAGATATTTTAGTAGAGAGGGACAAAGGATTATGCTGATGGAATAACTATTATACCTGGAATAACTATTATACCTCTGTGGCAGGGCTGAGGTACATTACAGAAAAATAATGCCCCCATTTTCATTCTATTTTGTGAATAAATATTACGTTATTGTTTCAGTTCTATGGATAAAGGCTAAAGCACGGCATTATTGAAGCATAAAAATATCATAATCTGGAGGTCACTGTCACTGAGAGTGGTGTTTGAACTAACTTGAGGGGTTTGCTTTATCTCTTACAGACCACACTGGTCAACCACTCTAAACACGAATACAGTCAGGGGACTAATATAATTTATCTCAATAATTCCAATAAGTAGGAGATTTGTTTCTTTCTGCCGCCCATGTGAAAATTCAAAAAATTTGGATTAACTCATACGGATGCTGTCACTAATACCAGATCAAAATCAATTTTAACATGAAGCTTCCAAGTAATGAGCTACTACTACTCTCTGTTAACTTCATTATTAAATGTATTAGCAATTTTTCAGTTACTTACACTTATAAACTATGGAACTTGTAAAAACTATTTCTAGGAGAGAAATGAAAACCACCAGCTAAATACTCAGATTAAAACCCCTGGTGAAAGGAAATAGGTCTTCATCTCTACCAATTCAATCTGAATAACTTTATATAACCATAGTGTTACTGCTTTATTGGGATAATTTATTTTATGGTTTTGCTCTGTTTCATTACTGCAACATCAGTTATGAAGAGTAGTACTCTTGATCAAACATAGTGAAAGTTGAATTATTTGAAGATAATCCATTCTGTTTCTACAATAAACTTTAGAGATGATTAAAGAACCAGCTGATTCAGTAAAAAGATGTGCAGAGGATAGTAATTCTGTTTGACAAGGTGAAGGGGGTACTATGTTTTCTAGACCTCTGATCATTCTTGTGTGTTTGCAGAATTTTTCACATTAGTATAAATTATCCTCAATGCATGATGACCAACATTGCACTCAGTACTTGTGATCTTACCAGAGCAGCAGCAGAACTACCTCAAGTGTCTCACTCTTTTTGGCAACGAAACTGTTAATTCATGTTCAATGTGTGTCTGAAATAATAATGCCGATCTCTTTCTGCAGGACTAGTGCTCACCTTGCAGCACCCTTGCTGGATGGACATCCTTGTTCAAAGGGGGAGGCTTTGCACAGATTTTTATGGGATTCAATCCTCTGTGATGAATATGCTAATATTTTTCATTTCTTTCTTGGATAATGCATTCAGCAACACCTTCCATTCTTTTTGTTTTTCTTTCTTTGGCAGAGGGAACAATATAAAGATCTTATTTATCATTCATCCCAAGAGTATTAATCTACAGATATGGGCAGGAATATACACTTATATATATACATTAAACACCATTAGCAAATAAGTATGAACTGTTTCATTTACATTTTACATATTTTGGAAAAGAAGGTTGAACAGAATGTTAGACAACAAAAAGAAAAAGCTTCCTTGAAGTTCCTTTCACCACTAATAAATTGCTTTAGAAAATGCTGCCTTGATTAACAATAATAGCATCACAGTTGCGGATCATAAAGAATAAGGTAGTTTGGGCATTGTTAGGTTGTAGCAAGCAATATACTGTGCTTTAAAGCCTGCTGCCATAGAGGGCATTTCTGAGACAGCCTTTGCAGACAGATACCAAAGATTTTTTGGTACAGGCTCAGCCTACATAGCGATACCAGGTTTAAAGGGCCATTTTCAGATGTCCGATAGAACAAGTGTGATATAATACCATGTCTATTCTATAAAGCCGCAGGATAAATTGTGAATTCCCTCTGCGCTGGCTGATGTTCTATATTTTTGCAATCTTCAGACCACTTCTGATAACACTTGATGCCTCTCACTCCAGATTGGGAATACTTCTTGCCAAGAAGGGTCCTGCTTTAATCTTCTCCTGGCACTAACGCCCACCACATGCATGGACAGGGGGGGAAGGAACACCGGAGCACATCTTGGTAGACTGACAGAGTAGAGCAGGTGCTTTGTTAGCAACTGTGAACTTGAGAAACTTCTAAATTTTAAACCCTAAAGCAGATGTCCATCAGGATGGCAAATGGAGATATTTACAAAGTTTTCATCTACACTTCTTACAGTTGTCCTCCTTCAGCCTTCATAATTTCCTTAAGAAAAATGAGTCACATTGGAGCATTTCTAACCATAATTAATCATATTCATGGCCAGCTAAGAGAACAAAGCAAATTCAATGCTTCCAGCCAACATGAGCTTTTCGTAATTTGGCAAGATCAGAAAAAAGTTAGACTGTATCAGAAAAACCTTCAGCTTTTGGAGCTACACTTCCATTAGTTTAACAGATGCTATTTCTGATTTATCCCTAAATTTTTGTAAAGCTCCTCCTTCTATTTCTATAGAAAGCCACACACACAAAATATTTGAGGCAGTTTAGGTTCATTTTGAATTATTAGTAAATAACATATATAGAAATTCCATTCATAGCAAAAAAGCCAATTTCAAAATTAATTGTGAAGAAGTGTCTTCAAGAAGACAATGACTCAAGAGTCACTTCATGTTAAAACTGAAGAAAGAATAGGGTTAAAACTTTTTTGCCAAAAAAATTATTTCACTTTTCACTTCAGATCATTCCACTTTTTAAAAAAATTTATTTTTCAAGACAAAATATTTGAGTGCTTGAATCTTGTTGGTTTGTAGCTTTTGCATCCATATTTTTGCACTCTTCTTCCACATTCTTATATACTTTAAAGAAATCATTTATTAACACTCTTTTTCTTTATTTCTCTATGAAAAAAGCACATGCACATCTTGTAGGTAGGGTGAGTGATAACAGGACTTAGAATGTCATAAATATCTGTGCAGAGCTTTTCAACTTTTACTACTAATTAATGTGTCATAAATTACAGGACTTTAACAAAAAAGTAATAAATTATGTAAAGCAGATGCAACTCCTTTTAACTGACACTGCATACGTTCAGCTTAAATCCAAGCCTTTTTCTCCCTTACTCGATCAGTAAATGGTAATGTATTAAACACCACATGAATGATGAACAAAAATAATGTCTGTGGCTGCTGGAGGTTCTAAGCAATCTGCATTTCAAAAGAGATTGATGCCAGTCATCTGTATTTATCTGAAAAGCAGCCAATAAAACAGACAGCACAGAAGAGATTTCAAGCAGGAATTATAGCAGATTCAGAGAAATGCCAGATTTTTTTGTGACCAGATAGTGGAATTGTTTTACTGGTAGCTACACATTGGTGCTTGGAAGAGATTATGCAGCTATAAAGCCATGGGCCAAAGTTGGGGAATTGTCATCTGACAATAGCAAAATCATCCCACCATCTGCTGCCTCCCCTAGATTCAGCGGGACACTATCTTAGCTGAATGTATTATGAAAACACAGACAAATGTTGCAGTATATAAAAATTCAGATTCACATCTGAATTTGCCTTACAATTTGAGTGTAGGAGACTGTGTGTCTTAGTGCATCAAAGTGCCACATTGGAAAACAATGGTGGTTTTATTATGCCAGCCTGTGATGATAAGAAAGCAAAAGCTTTGTGAATAGCTCTGGCTAAGGTAAATTTACATAGAGCTCTAGTTTGAAGTGCACTATAAATCAGTGATGTGCCAGCAGAAGCTCCTAGGAGTCTATTTTAGAAACCTGCCCTCAGATGAGGAGGAAAACTGATTCCCTCTTTAAGCTGATGCTAAATAGACTGCCATATGAAGGACAATGTAAAAAGATTGTGATGGCACAGTGAATCACACTAAAAATTCAGGAAATATTCAAGTCATCATTGGCAGCAAAGACTCTTGTTCCATGATGACTCTTTCATTCAATTACATTTAATATTTTGATCTCTCCACATTTTGCCGATGGTGATCTCAGAGGTGTGCTAGGCGGCATCCAAACAGGGAGTCTGGACAGGCTGAAGAAAAGTCCTCTTAATTTCTTGGATCAGTTGCTGTTTGCAGTTACCTCTGTGCAATTTTGGAGTGAATCCAGTGACGATACCAGTAGAACTGTCTGTGCAAGTGAAATGAAGTGACTGCTTAACTCATCAGGTGGACAACACTTAGTCAATGAGGCTGGAGTATCTTGTAAGCAGGGGAGGAGGCCACATGTACAATAGGCAGGTATGACGCAGCTTCCTTATTACACATGGTGTGGGCAAGCAGACCAGTATGTAGAGCTCCCAGGAGCTGAGGGAATGGTAATGAATAACTTATCTCTTTTTCTGTGCATCGTGTACCTCAAGAGACTTAACAGACTAATTGTTTTTTTCATTGGCTATTTGTGTGGTCTCACCCTACAGCTGTACTGCTAATGCTCAGCCTGGCTCCTGGCAGATCTCAGATTTGGGCCTGAATTGTACCAACATTCATAGTTTCAAGACCTTACTTTGGCCTAATGTCCAATGTTTGGTCTTGTAATTTTTCACCTTGATTTACTAAATTATATGATTTTGATACAATTGTCAATAGAAACATAGTCATCCAGGCACTGAAAGAAACTCGTGGTGTAGCAGAACATGAGTCATTCAGAAAACCCAATGGAGTTGGAGGTGCTCTTCAGCTTGACTATTTTGTTTCTTTTATCTATGTCACTGCTGTGTTGTGCAGGGTTCTTCAGAAGAAGCATCACAAAAAATGCAGTATACAAGTGTAAAAATGGAGGCAACTGCGAGATGGACATGTACATGAGGAGGAAATGTCAGGAGTGCCGCCTAAGGAAATGCAAGCAAATGGGCATGTTGGCTGAATGTATGTATACAGGTATTTGCATCATGTAGTCAGAGTGTGCATTAAATATTAGATTTGTTTAATTAGACTGGTTTTTAATATAAAAGATGTTATCTGGCAGGTGGAAGGCATATTAAAGATGATGCCATGCCCATGCATCCTATTAAAAAAGACAAATGCACTTATAAGCAATGGGATTTAGCTGGTGGTCAGGAATGCAAGGGTGTAAGAGCTGAGCAAATGGAAGGGCTGTCCTGCACTAGATAACAGCCATTAGTCTGCTTGAGTGGGAAGAAAAAGGAGTCGGGGGAAGTGAGTCTATGGGAGACTCCCCGAGAGTGAGGAGTTTGCAGTGCTGTGAGCCCCAGCAGGAAAAGTCCTGGTGCTTCCTTTGGCTACTCTTTCTGGGGCTCTCCCTGCCAGGTTTTTGCTAGCCAAGGCCAAGTTTTGGCAGTAAAACAATACCATTTTCCGGAAATGAGGAGGGCTGCTGCTAGCAGGAAGTTTCTGTCAAGTTGCTAAGTCTATGTTCCCAGACCTCACCCAGCAATCAGGCAAAGCCCGCTAAGGGCTAGCCTTTTTTTATAGTCTTATTAGTTCTTTTCATGGCACTATAGATTTTACTGCCTTTCATATAGGCACATAAGTAGAATCATCTCCAGAAATTAAGCCTATGAACTTTAATAATGTTTCATATTAAAGGGAATATTCTATTCAGACTGATAGCTTATAAACTTCATTGAGTTTCACACTGAATAAGTCAGGAAAACAGGGTTGTTCGAGTGCAACTCTAAACACTTTTGAAACTCTATTTTCAGTAAAATACTGGCCAATCCATTATTTTTGCAAATGTTGCTCCTGAAAATAGTCTATAAACAACTGCTCTTCTGCCTTCCATGAACAGGGCTAAAATTTATTTTTTGTGATGGCTCCAGTCATTTTAGCATACACATATGTGTGAAACCAATTTAGCTTCATACAGGAAATTAATCTACTTGGAATTTTTAATATACTTCTATCCCTCAATCTGATCAGAAGATGCTACATTAACCATTGGGTTTGTGAGAAACAATAAGCTCCATCAATATTCGGGATGTATTGCCAGCATAATGTAATTAATCTTTCATTCTGCAAATTGAACAGGCTACAAAGATCCTGAGATATGACATATTCTCATGCAATGTGTAAATATATGAGCAGACACCACTACTGTGATGACAGTGCTCAATGTGTCCCTAAGTGTTAGAGGAAAATAACTCCCCTGTGGTGCTGATCGCAGCTCCATTGTTCCAAAATTTTGGTGGTTCAAAATAGCCTGAGTGACTCAGTACAACAAAAAAAAAACCCAACCCATCACTGAAAAAATAGGTCAGTGTAAATAATACTGACTGGGCCCACATGAAACTTTTAAAGTGGCCTATCATTTTCACAAACTGGCACAGTGAAATAAAAACCAGAGAGTGCCACTGCCATCTGACTCTCTCTCTGCAATGGAAACGCTGGATATCTTGGATTGCTCATGACTTAACCATAAGCATGCTCTAACGCACTGCAATGAGGATGTTTGGCAAGGAACTGTTTAATGGCTTTAAAATAGGAGCATGCTGTACAATTGCTTTTAGTCCAAAGCAATCCAGGACAGTAAAACACAAAGCTTCTAGTAGTATAGAGCATTTATTTGGGGGGGGGTGGGGGGGGAAGCCTGGTAAATAAAAGGTTACCTTGAACTTTGTTTCAGTTACTCATTTTTTAGGATTGTAATTGCAGCTCTGTGGATTCTTTTTTCCCTCTGAACAAGGACGTGAAATCTTATAAACATTTATGGCATGGCTACTCAACAACTCTACTCCTGCCCTTTATACACAAACCACAGACAGATCAAAATTACAAACCATCAATTTTGCTGTCATTTTGATACAAACTGCAAGTTTATTAGATGAAAAGTGTACCTAGTAAAGAGCCAGGTTCTGCCACTCTTCTGAGAAGGCAATACTCATTGAAACCTAGCTATCTCTGAGGTAAAGTCCTGTTTCTCACATGGGTTTCCTAGCTAACTTAAAAAGAGATAAAATAAGATGTCTAGGTACTACTCAGTAGCAGAAAGCATGAGAAAAATGTCTTGCTGCTTCAGGCAAATATAACCCAAATTTTCCCTAGAAAGGTAGTAGACCAGATCCTAAGCTGGTGGAAAACAGTACAAGCCCATTAATACCACCAAAGGATGCACTGAATAATTTAGAAAAAGAAATCTATGATGCTGTGCGGCAGCACAAATTACATGGCTCGATACCAATTATTATCTCCATCATTGCTATTCCCCCCTTTCAAGGTATTATTTGCAGGTCTTATTTTAATCATGTAAATTTCCTCTTCTCTCAGCGGTTCTTTTTAGGTTATTTTATATAGTGCTTAAACAGGAAATTAAAAATATTCACAACGAGATTCACTGTTTTCATGGTATCTTCTTCCACCATCATCTACTCACTTGAATAGGCCTCTTTTCCTGCTCTGCATTTTCAAAGATGAAGAATGGGAAGAATACTTAAAAAAGAAAGAAAGAAAAAAAAGTCCTGTGCTGATAGGTTTATTTTTAGATTAATACTTAGCTGTTTACTTTTTTGTGCTTTCTGGCTGTCTTCCACAGGTTGTGTCAGGTATGTATTGTCCCTCTCGTTTATTAGCACAAGCAAATTGCTAATTTTTATGACATCCGCACAAGGATGCCCCCTGTTTGGTCTAAACCAAAAAAACCCCACAACAGCGAAAATACTTTCATTAAAGCAAGTGAAACTCTATGGTAGAACCAAGGCTTTATTCAGTCCTCTAATGAAATTGCAAAATAGTAAGACCAAACAGGTAGCATTTTAAATAAATACATTTTAAAGGTACATTTACCAGCCTGAGGTACTTCTGAGCCTACCTTTTCAGCTGTTGATCCATTTGTACAGTGATGTGGTAATGGCTAAAGCCCTGGAGTTCGCTTTTCTGAGTGGACTTTCTGTGCAAAGATTCTTCACTATAGCCATAATATTGCTTAAAGATTATTGGAAACACCCAGCACCCTTTGTGTAAGAGCTGCTGTACCTCGATTATGGTTTTTGGATCAGATGATCATTGCTCTCTATGACTACCAGAAGGGAGGTAGGTTGTAGAGAGGCAGGAGTTGGTCTCTTCTCCCTAATGGAGAGTGATAGGATGAGGGGAAACGGATTTAAATTGCGCCGGGGAGGTTCGGGTTAGATATGAGGAAGAATTTCTTTACCGAAAGGGTTGTCAGCCATTGGAACAGGCTGCCCAGGGAGGTGGTTAAGTCACCATCACTGGAGGTGTTTAAGAGACGGGTGGATGTTGCATTGGGGGACATAGTTTAGTAGGTTGACAGGGCTGGGATAAAGGCTGGACTTGATGATCTTCAAGGTCTCTTCCAGCTGAAACTATTCTATGATGCTATGAGGAGCACGCTTTTGATGACAACCTTCAATTGTTCCCATGTATTGTGCTTTGGTTCAGGTCTTGGAGGACATGAAGGGGTTTTCTTTTGGAGGAAACTAAACCAAGGACACTTTCCAGCATGGTCCTATTGCTAATGTGTTTTCTGTCTGGAAGACCAGATTAGAGCTAGTCCAAAGCAAGACCCCTGAGATGCACACAGTGCAGATGCTGGGAAACCAGAACCAACTGTTTTACTCTGCAGATGGGCTCCGGCTGGGCTAGACTACTCATTATGGTGTACTTAGCATGTCTCATTAGACTCACATCTAAAGATAATCACAGAATCATAGAATCATTTAGGTTGGAAAAGGCCTTTAAGATCATCAAGTCCAATTGTTAACCTAACAACAAATTCAGGAAATGATGTGCACAGGTAAGTGGGTTTGTTAGTGTAAAGGTCACTCATTGGGCATGTTTATGTACCTGCTGAGTACCTGAGGCATATATAAATCCAGTTGCCATCTCTTTATATTATGTATTCTAGGTCTGTTAACAGAAATTCAATGCAAGTCTAAAAGGCTACGGAAAAATGTGAAACAGCCCCCAGATCAGACACTAAATGAAGATAACGAAGGCCATGACATGAAACAAGTGACATCTACAACTAAAATATATAGGGTAAGAAAATTCTTGTAATAGTTCATTCAGTAATGTTGATGTTTTGTTAAATATGGCTAGTACAGTGAATAAAGACTACTTCCAAACTCTCTGGAGCTGTTTGTATTAAATAAAACTCTATCTCCTACCAAGTCAAGGAAATACTTTGAGTATAGAAGTTGATCTGGTATTTTTAGCCAAAATTCAGTAAAGCATCTAAAAAATCAATAAAGTACTTTTTCTGTGCTATGTCAGATATATATCGCATACAGTAAGGTATGATTAAAGTTTGAGGATACTTAGTTATTTGCTAAACCATTCCTTATTTTTAATAATAAACCACACAAACTCATGCAGTTTAGAATCATTATACACCTCTCTTCCATACGCCTCTATAGAAATCTTAGTAACAAGCCTAAAGCAGAAGATACTAGATCGTTTCTGTGACTGCATTTCATGATGGGCTTTTTTTTTTGCCAGTATAGGAGAAAGTAGAATTTACCCCAGAACAGCAGAACCTTCTTGATTACATCATGGATTCATACAGTAAACAACAAATACCACAGGAGGTGTCAAAAAAACTAGTAAGTACATTGATGAATTCATTTCTGAGACGCTGATAATGAAGCTGAGGTTTACACAGCTGAAAATATTTGCATTCAGCACAAGTAGGTGTAGTAAGTAGTAGAGCAAACTGTGGGTAAAAGCCTACAGTTAAAACACTGCGAGTGAGGCATTCAATCCCATTCAATCAAAAGTTAGGCCACATCCTTGTTTATGAAACTTAAATGCTAAGAAAAACCTTTCAGCTCTGGAAATACAGTCTTACACCCAAATCCAACCTTCTCTGACTGGAGCTTTGTTTTTTGCATTGTCAGTATAGGCAGTGACTTGAGTTCGACTTGCAGCCAAGCTTCTTTTCTATAAAGACACAAACATAGAAGCTTGAAAATATATTTATTTTTTTTTTACTCAAATTCTCAAGATTTTTCAGGTTTGGATTTTTATTTCCCCTCCTTTTCTTTCATTTTCCTCTATACCTTCTAGAAATCACATTTTATCTTTAAGAGCTACCAGTTTTTGTGGTAGGATGGAAAAAAGTTGGGCAACAGGAAGAAAAGGAAAAATAGTTTTGAGAGAGATTTTTTACAAAACTGTCATGTTCAATCTTAAAGAAACCTGCAAACTAAAATGACTGTAGAAAACTACTCCCAAAGTAATCAACTTCAAAAACTAAAAGGAAGACACTTGCAGGGGGAGCACTGAATAACCCGTAGCTAACTTGTGGAACCTATTTCCATGGGAGTTTGAGAAGGTATTAAAAAAAGAAATAGGAAAATTCATGGATAACAAGTCTTTTGTTTAAATATTGTAGTATACATAGACCTTCTAGCTCAAGAAATGCCTAAATTGTTGCTAAACATGACACTGAAAGTGAGGCAGATATTCCAGAGGAAAGGACATTGTCTAATTCTTTTACTTCTTATGTTGCTTTCTAAAATACCTGGTTTTGAGAATGGTTGGAGACAAATTAGAGTGTTAGATGAACCTCTTGCCTGATCCGTTCTACTAATTCCTGTATTTTATGCTCTTAAATGTGAAGTAATAATGAATATTAACAGATTTTGTTTGGTCTGATTTTTAACAGTTGCACGAGGAATTCAGTGCTGAAGGAAATTTTCTGATTTTAACAGAAATGGCTACCAGTCATGTGCAGGTTCTTGTGGAGTTCACTAAAAAACTACCAGGTATATCCAGTATGTTGGGGCAAATTCTGCTACTGCCTTTCAGTTGCCATTTGGCAAATGTTTTGTATATTTTGAAGACTATGTAAAAATGCCTCCTGACACATATGCATTCTTCAGACACTGTCTAAAGAAAAGAAGCTTTGTGCTCAGAGAAATAATATGCAGAATAATTCAAACTCTGCCACTCTGAGACGTGGCACTCTACCTACTGACAAACAAAATGCTCAGAAAAGGGGTTGTGTCTCTAGAAAAATTTTATTTTCATATATCACTCCAGTGCTAAGTAGTCTGCCTCTGAATTACCACTAACACTCATCAGACTGCTTCATTTACTTTGTCGCCTTTTTAGTAAAGCCTCTAAGTCATAAGTTTCACTAAATTGTGATTGGAAGAACTTTCCCTAGTTCGTGGCACCGGTATTTATGGCCCTTATGTGGAGTGTTATGGACAAGCATTGAAAACTTGAGTTTATCATTAATGTTTTTTTAACTTCCCAATCGATGTTATCTCAAGAGTGAACACTGGGTATGGTGCAGGTTCCTGATAATTAAGGAAGGTGCATGGTAACACTTAGCTGTAGGAAAACATTCTCTTCCTGGCACTCCCACCATAGCATTGCAGTTGTAACTATATTTTTTTATGCAAACTAGGATACTAAATCACAGGAAATGAAGAAGGGAGGAACTTTGTAACTGAATAATCTGCTATTTTCAGTGTTGACTTAGAGTACATCTGGCAGCATTGATCACCTTTTTGCTTCATTCTCTGCTTTACTTTCTTCTGTGCTTACTCACAGAATCAGGGAGTGGGTGTAAGGTGGGCACCTGCATTGTCAGCTGTGGAGAGAGTTTCTACGATCTCTAGCTCCATGCTTTTCTTCGGAGGAGCAGTTGTGTATTTACACAATTTATTAAATTTCTCCTGATTTCTTCAGGGAGTTTTAGCGTCTTTGCTCTCCAAAAAGAGAAATGCATATTTAAAACACAGCAGGAAGCCTCTACGCAAAATATTTAAAATTAGATGTTTGAAATGCTGGGGTTTTGTCATCAGAGTATGGAAAAGGCTGAAAGCAGGATGGCAGCAGGAGAGTCATATAAAGAGTTCTGATGGAAACATGGTAGAAGGTGTTAGGGAGCAGCATCAGTCTAGACAAAATCCCAACTCTTCATTATGCTAAGCCACTAGATTTTGCTTGTCATGTTGCTCTTCACTACTGTGAACACTGAAATGTAAGTTTGATTCTCATAAAGTTTGGTGAGGTCCAAATCTGTGTGATTTTCTGGAATCTGGGTTTCAATTTCCACAGCACTTGGCAACCCTACCAATACCTGATATCAAGGTTAAGCAGGCATGTAGCACTTCACGTACAAGAACTTCAGGATAGAAAGTAGCAGGAATTTTTCTCTATCTGCCTTATCTCTAACATCTCCGCAGGCTTCCAAACTCTTGATCATGAAGACCAGATTGCTTTGCTGAAGGGCTCAGCAGTAGAAGCCATGTTCCTCCGTTCGGCTGAGATCTTCAGTAGGAAACTTCCTACGGGTCATACTGTCCTTTTAGAAGAAAGAATTCGCAATAGTGGTAAGTATCTTGTTTAATGAGGAAAAAACAAAGTTGCACTTCTCTGTCAGTATTTTGCCCTTGGAAAGCTAGTAAAACTCTTTATTAGCACTGTAACAGGTTTATCTGAATATTGCTCTTTATATTAACTAGAACAAGTCTAACTCAGCCTTGAGTCTAAAGGTCATAAGGTAAAGGTTTGTTTATAAATACATAACAAGTATTACAAATAACACCATATCAAATTAACCCAGTGTAAGTCTCCAGTGATAACTACCTATACTTAGGGTCAGTTGGTAAAATTGAATCACGCTGCACAAGGTGCTTAGAAGAGTTATAAAAGGTTTTCTGCTTCTTAAGAAAAGGCTCAGCAGCTATGAAAAATTCTACTGATTCTAGACTTAAATCTTAATAATTAGGAAAAGACAAACATTGCTTTTGGGGGCTGAATATTGTTTGTTCCTTAAAGCAGGCAAAATCTTGTTTTCCATGTATTCTTTGTGCTGCACTGATACGGTACTGCCTGATTTGCTTTTTTCTCTATTGACCAGCCAACTTGATCCAACCCTCACCTACCTATCATTCAAAATTCAATTGTAAAAGCAATTCTGAATCAGAGAGTCTGTTTATATATTCTGGCTTCCAACCATCCTTTCTAATGGTCAGAAGGAGAAGAGATGGAAGAACATTTAACCTCAACACTAGAAATAGACTTGAACTCAGTTCTGAAACTCTCAAAATCAGTAATGTGAAGGTACTAACTGATGTATGCAAAATAAGACCAATGATTATATATTTTAAACTCTGAAAAAGGAGTTAGGAAACTTGAGAATAACTCACTTGATGAAGGTACGTATTCAGTTTGGCTTAGCATACTCATTTCTAGGTTTATATTTTGTAGGCTTTTTATTTCTTTCATTCTAATTTATTGTAAGAGGCTATTGTTTGATGGACTGGAAATGGTGGCTTCAAGAGAGATATGAATGGCTTCAGGTCCAGGTTCTGCAGGTAGAGATGTATGAAGATATTTCCTTGAAAGTCTAATGAGTTGTCATGCATCTAAATGTCTTCATTAAGAGACTTTCTATTAGATTATAATCTAAATTTTGGATTAAAATAGGTCTTAGAGAAATAAATCCATATGAATAAATGATCACCGAGAGCTTCTATAGTCTATACAGTGAGTATCAACCTTCTTGTTCAAGGTGAAACTGTTCATAAAAAAAAAAAGAAGAAGGAAATACTTTGATCCAGAACATTGCATTGTGGAGAAGCACGCACGAACTCCGAGATGGTGGAAAATGGAATTCGCTTTATTGCAGGCAGACACACATATTTATACTTCTTAGCAAGAAGCACTATTTATGGATTACAAACAAGAGACCAGACTATGCAGCCAGGGTTGTTATTAGCTCGTGTACTCCTCCAATCACACTCTTATCACACAGGAAGAACAGACTTTCCCAGGTCTACTTTGATCATACTCTCCCATTCACTCCCAGGCACATCTTGTGTACAAGAAGCCTCTTATCTGTTCATTCTCACGGACAAACTCCCAACATGAGCGATATTCAGTTGGTCAGGGTCTCTTCATAATTAGCAAGCAAGAGTTAGGTACTTGTTTAGAAAAGAGCTCAAGGATGAAAGTCTTAATTCTACAACGCAGTACTGCCAGCACAGCTAACTGTAAAATGTATCCACATTGCATAAACCATTATGTCTTTCTTTACGCATATTTTTTAAATATCCATTTAACTCTTGACAGTTATTGGGTCCAGATGAGATGCAATACTATTTTTCACAAGTTTGTGCTATATGTAGACAGCATTTCATATCGTAACGTGACTAGTTGGAATATGACATTGTATCCTGCAATAATACTATTTTCCTGTTGTGAAACAGATTAGAAAGACAGCATTTTGTGTAGAAGAAAATTTCGAGACAAGTGATTATTTCAAATATGGCAATATTAATTTGAAAGGAAGATTTCCTGCAATTCCTTTTCTTCTGTGGGGAAAAAAAACTCCAAGGGAAATTAAAAATGAGTTCTGTATCAGAAGAAAACTTTGTCTGAATAGTTCCCAATAAATTAAACATAATAACTCTTTTAGTGAGTATATATACATATATATATATCTTGCTGCTCTTGGAAAAGGCTCTCTAAAACATCTTCCCTCAAGCCAGGATCAAGTTGGGGACGTAAGAGGAAATAGTGCTGCTAGAATTTCTCCCTCCCTGTATTAAAGGAGGATAACATCTTATCCAGCTTACCTGCTGCTGGCTGCATTTCTTCCTTCCATTAACAGCTAGAGTAATATCCTTTTCTATGTATTTCTGCACTCTGTGCATATTCAAGCCTACTTAAAGACATTTTCCTTGGCTGCATATACTTGGGCTGTGACAGTAAACCACCAAAGCAGCTTGTAAATCTTTGTGTTTGTAGCTGTGTCAACTTAATTGCTGCTACCGATGCTATTTAATTGTTAGTGCTACTGCACAGACCCAGGAGTCACTCAAAATTTCCAGAAAATGAGAGCAGACTGGTTTAGAAGAGGAAGGATTTTTACCAGATAGGTTTAACTCTCTCATGAGTCCCAAGTACAATCCTATGTTCACTGAATTTTCATAGGAATCCTGTTCATCATCACACAAAATAAAAAAAACCCCACAACTATTTTGACTTTAAGAGCCCACATTGGTGGAATTTTTCTGCACATTTTGTGTTATTATTCAGGATAAATTCCAGAATTACACATTTAGGCAAATTGAATATCTTCTACTGTAACGGCTTATTTTTGTGGTTTCAATACTGGTCATTTTCAGGTGTACTGAGTTTAAACAAAATAAAAGAAAGGCATCCAAATTCTTCTGTTATCATTGCTTATGCATACAGCTTTCAAAAATATTAAACATGCAGCTCACACCCCTGTGTTTCATAGGACTCAATGCCAGGGCTCTGAGTTGGATATTAGTTGGTACCGAATGTGATATTAGGGTAGAAACTTCAGGAGCCTCTTCCAGCCTTAACCGGTACTAAAAACTGTAGCTGGCCATGCTCATGTTATAGACTTGTTCAAGAGATAAGAGGCCAGAAGAGATTAAGTCAAAGTCAAAGACAGAAAACCAAGAAAATTGCATGTAAATTTGGAGATAGGGACTTTTTATATACATACGCTTCACTGAAAGAAATGACTAAGTGCAGCAAGCTGAAACACTCTGCAAAATAGAGAGAGCAGCAGAGGAAATGCAGTGACAGCTGAGTGAGAGTTTAGAAATTAAATTAATAGGTAATGAATGAAGAGGAAGCATCAGGATTATTCATGGCTTCCACTGAGGGCCTAAACACTGTCAGGCCATCAGCCACAAACTATTGCTGTTAGTCAGAACTGCTGTCCATATATTTTCAGGTCCACACAAATGTCTGAATGTCACAAAAGCCCCTATTGTCAAGCCTTTATGTCTGTATCCATGAGATCAAGGAGGGCGGTGGAGATCCTGCCTAAAAGTCACAAACCGTCCAGACTTCTGTCACCTGCTACCATGTCCACTTTGAAGCTGCTCTTATCTATTAATATTTATGCCTTCCTTAGTCTGACTGTATGGAAGGGGTTCTTTGTTGTGTTTTTTTTCTGATAAAGAATTCGAAGATCTGGTGGTGATGACCTTTGAGCATTGGCAGCATTCATTTTTATTCTCATGCTGATGAGGTATATTTTTATTTCTTAAACTGACCATATTGCTCAAGTCCTGGTGCATCTCAGCGACTGCCTTTGTTTTGTGCCCTGATGATCTCTTCCATAAGGTGTTATGAAAATTCTTTCATTAGCTGTTCTTGAGACTGAAATCCCCTCCGACTTACTCTGATATTGAGACTTAATGAGAAATACTGACATTTTATTTAATGTTAATGAGAGCTTGTGCCACTTACTCGTCTTATTTGATGCTTCACTATGCATACACTACATTGGGACCGATTGGCTCATTCTATGAAAGATTGACATCCTAGTAATTTAACGCTTCATTTCTTGCTAGTATTTTGAAAGCAAATTCTCCCCATTATTGAGCAGTATAATATTTTTTAAAAAACAGTGCTGAGGTACTGAATGTTTTCTCAGTGAGCATGTTTTCCTAAGGACATTGGGTTTCAATGGTCATGAAGAGACACAAATTTTTATTTCATCATTTTATTCTACAGAGTAGTTCTACTAATTTCAGTATTGGCGAATAAGATACTATCTAATATGGACAGAAACGGAAAAATCTGGACCAAATTTTCAGTTGACAGCAGGACACATAACATTGTGAAATATATTGTTGTCTTCCTGGATGGGTTACAGGTGCTAAAGTACAGGAAATCCAAGGGATAAAAAAGAAATAGACACAATTTCAAAGCACTGGCAAGAGGCCACCTTTTGCTTTGAATGTGGGATACAAAGTTCCCACTAATTTGAGCAAGAGCCTCTGGCAACAAAAGGCAAAATTTGGCACCAGAAAAATAGATACCAAATCACTTTCATTGCATTTGGCTTCTATTTTTTGGTTGTTAGTACTGAGTAATGGTGGTACTTCAAAACCCCACTGTGCTGCAGTTTGTGCAGAGAAACGTAGTTATTTTCACAGGCGAGTCTAAAATGTCCAACCCCTCAAATGGTCACTTGCATCTACATGGAAGAAGATGCTTCCTATCTTGTGGCTTGGCCCAAAACTGTCACACTGCCCTGCCTACAATATTTAGAAAGCAGGACTATTTGAAATTGCAGAGTGTAGGAAAGAGCTTCTCTGTATATGATCCTGCACAATCTAACACACTGTTCCTGAATTATAAATGAAGCTGCTAAAAATGTATAAATTGTATGTACAGAGTTAATTTACACTCATGAAAACAAGAACAAATGTCAGGGAACCCAGTCCCTTTTCTTCTGCTAAGTCCACTTCTCCAGGCAAAAAACTTATTTAGACTCAACCTATGAAGACCAGCTCAAGGCGATGCAGATGCTGCTGCCGTGTGCCAGACTGCACTTCTCTCCTGACTGCAGGCACTCAGGCCGCTATAGAAGGATCCTATGTGGCAGTGTCATTGCATCCTTCCTGCAGGTTTGGTTTGGTTGTTGTTTGGGTTTGTTGTTGGCTTTTTGTTTCGTTGGTTTTGGGTTTATTTTTTTTTAAACTAAGGTCTTTTCACTTGTGGTAATGGCTTCAGAGTGGTCCCAATTGCCTCTGAGAAGATGCGTTTTTTGTTGTCCTGATTGTGAATTCTCCTCGGCACCTGCTAACTTCTCATTCAAGTTCGTCACTTAACTTCTATGAGATGATGACACAGGAGAGGTTACACGCATATGCTTTGTGTATCTTCTCTGCTGGTTAGTTTTTCCCAGTTTCAGCTCTCATCATCAACAGGGTGAATTTGGTCAGTGTTTAAAGGGCTGCTGATGTATTTGAATAGCTTAGAAGGGAGAACTCATAAGCTGCATGGAAAGCAGTTCTGGTAAATGAAACACTGTGAAAGAGAAAATTTAATTGTAGAAGTAATTAATATATTCTATTTTCATAAAACAGCTACTAATATACCCTTGGTTTCATATCCACTGGTACCTCCTTGTTTATCAAGATAAAAAGATCTCTTTATCCATATTAATCACACAATGATTACAGTTAATTAGTACCTACTCTCACGCTTTTTTCTTGCAATAGATGAATTTATTCAATTTTACTGAATAGATAAAATAGATGAGAGAATGCTCTCTCAATAAGCTGATATCTATTCCAAGATTACTTTAACTAGATAATTATTTATGGCCTGAAACTGCAAGCCTTAAGAAAGCAAGTCATCTTACCTTCAGAGAGAAATCATAGGAATGAAACTCTAAAAAAGGCAAAGTCTAAAACAATGTTGTGTCTTAAGCTATAGATAGGGATGAAATTGTGCAAGAAGTAAGGAGTCCTGAATGAATAATGCTCATGGGTTTACATCTGCTCCAGTTCAATGCCACAAGGCCGTGTTCAGTAAAGCTAGTATTTCCCACCTAGTATGCTGGGGTTTACAGCCAGCTGTGCATTAACGTAGCCAAATCAATCAAATGAATTGAAATATCTTCCACAGATGCTGGAGTTGGGCTGGTGGTTAGGTAGAAATCCGTGTAATTTACAATGACGCACAACGCAACATGAAGGAGGAGCATGGTCTGATTGCCATAACACTGCACGAAACAAAGTTCTTGAAACCTTTTTGAAACTAAATTAAGGAGGAGGTGCCATTGACACTGACCAGGCAGTTCTGCCTATCTAACACAGTATGGTGCAGGCTAAATTAAAAGGGTTAAATGAAGCTCAATGAGGCCAGAAATATGACTTTCTCTATTTGATCTTTTTCACTTCGGGAGTATGATTTGCAATGGTGATGTGTGAACCGTCATTTAATTTACTTCTCCTCTAGACTTTCCAGTTACGAGCACTAAATCACCTTTAATTCTTTATCTCATAACCTGAATTGAAGTGACATCTTTTACAGTAGATAAGAAAAAAAAATAAGCAAGAACTATAAACATCTGTTTCCTGCTTTTTTGCTTTCTGGTGGAGCTTATTAAATCCCAACTGAAGCGTTTCAATCACATTGGAAAACAGCCCCCTCTTGTGATGCAACAGCAATTTGTGCAACGTGCATACAGGATGATGAAATAGCAGGGAAACTCCAGCATAGATGGAATGAGGGCAAAACTTGTAACCAAGAAAAATATCCATTATCCTAGTCTCAAAATCCTCATTTTGCATGAGTTTGTTCATAATTGTCTTGTGACATGTATCTGTTTAAACATTGCAACGTTCTTTTCTCTTTAGTAAAAGCAGTACATCAGTTGTGTTGCTGAAACAGCCCCTTTTACTCCCTTTCACCTCTTCTGGTTTGTTTTATTTCTCTGTTTGGTATACAGTAATGCGGAGAAGCTCTCTGCCATGATTTCATTTGCTTCTGCATCTATACTCATTTTTTTGATTCACCCATCCACGCTTTATTTTATTAGTGTTACCTTATAAACTTTCTGGGGCAAGGATTGTTTTACTGCGCTCTTACACAGTGTCTGAATCAGGGAGGACCTGAATTAGTTATTCCACACCCTGTTCACCAGCATTATTTTCATCCCGCTTCTGTTATATTGAACTTGAGGAGCTTTGTGGTCAGCAGAACAATGAAATCGTCCAGCTGAAAACTAATCTGACCCAAAAAACAGAAGAAAAAAAAAAAAGAGATCAAATTATGAAAATGAGAAAGAAATGATGGGAGTCTTAGTCACAGCTCACTTCCTCCCATTTGCTGTCTGCTGCCAAAACGATGATGCCCAGCAGCACAATACCTTGCACAGAGACTTCTATAAATATCCAGTTTGTCTTGGACTTTTCTCATGTCATTTCTGAGCTGTTCACTTCCACTTTGTTTGCTCTGATTTATGGCTCAGCTAGACTTATTTCATTTTTTTTCCTGTTTAGAGATTCACATAAAATTTAAGACTTTGGTGTATAGTATGTATGTCTTCCCTACATATGTCATATTGTAAAGAACTCTGGCATTTAAAACCACTCAAGAGAGAGAGGCAGTTCCCCACAATTAAGCAGTAACAAGGGTTTAGAATTTTAAATAGTTAGTGCTGATGACTAATGACATAAAACTCACGAACATTAGATGCTGTGACTATTGTTTGCTCTGTATAAAGCTCCAGCTGTGTTACTAACTTCCACAGGATGAGCTGACCCACATCTTATACATCTGCTTAATTGACTTAGACTCTCCTCAGTAGTGTTGAGCTTGTCGCAAAAACAAGATCTGTGGCTTGTAAACTGAAGCGAAAGCAGGTTGTTCAGGTCACATGTTTAAAGACTTCATTCAGCCACAAAGTAAAGCACAGCCTGGAAGACCTTACTTTTACTGTTGGAACATGTAACTATTCCACTGACTGAAGGAACTTTTCATTGTCACAGCAAAATGTGACTGTTTCACAGTTAAGTCAAGTGACTTCATGTTTCCTTTCTTTGAGTTCCACCTGATGAGTTTCATTTTGAATTTCCCCTACTGGAGACACTCCAAACCTCAACAACCCTCAACTTCAGTTTTGTTTCATACAACACTCAAAACCACATTATTTCATATGGTTTCCACACAAAGTTATAAAGGCTTCTCCTAGAACAGCTCAAAAATTTAGAGTGTAATGACAAGAAAACCTATGACCCTCATTTGTGGAAACAGAGGAGGTTTCCATCCTTTCAGATAAGGAAAGCCAAAAGCTTCTTGGTGCAGAACCACTGATTTGGATATCTCCATCTCATCGGTGCCACCACCTCAGAGTTGCAAGCAGCCGATGTCAACAGCCTAGTGGCTGCACTGAGTGACTCACACACCACTTAAAAATAAAATTTGATGTCACAGGACCTACTTCTCTTTCACACCAAAAAGCAGAAAGAAGCACATTTGTAATTTAAGGCTAAGTAAGAACATCGTGACCTCATGAAAAGTCAGTAAGAGGAAGCCTCATTGGCATGCCTTAGTTTGGTAACCCCAAAGAAGTTAGCTGATGGTGAGAGAATCACATGTTCCCATCTCTAAATTTGGCTGGATTTTAATTATTAATGGCTCTGCACTTTATAATACGCTACTTTATGCCTGAAGGTAGTAGTAGCTACAAGCAAGTTGATCTTGGACTACAGGTAATCCTAGACCTAGCTAAAGTTTCAGGCTTCATAAAAGGAGCAATTAAGTCTTTTTATGGAGACAACTGAAACAACTGCTCAAGGCAGTCAGCTGTAGAGTTGGGCTAAAATTAAACCATACACCCTGAGAGGCTTCCATATAAATCACAAAAAGATCAGGAACATGGGAATTGTTTCGCAAGCTGTGCATCCTGGAAACAGAAGACAGCTAGAATATCAGCAGACAGTGAGAAAAACATGCACGAGATATGTCCGGAAGAGCTAGATAGACAAACCTGCAGGGGAAAAGGAATTGCTTGAAAGAAAGACTCTGAAACTATGTGACAATAACTTGCTTGTTCTTGCCTGTTTCTACTCTGATTTGGAAATCAAGGATGTTTTCACTTTTGTAACTGTGTTGTATCAGGCCTAGTTTGTGTAGTAATTTCTTCCATAAAGACAGTGAAGGTTTCAAATGCTAAATTATTGCTCTTTGCAATAAACTAGGTTATTTCAATAATTAAAAACTATTATAACTTTTTTTTTCCCTCACAGGTATCTCAGATGAATTTATAACTCCCATGTTTAATTTTTATAAAAGCATTGGAGAGCTGAAGATGACACAGGAAGAATATGCGCTGCTCACAGCCATAGTTATCCTGTCTCCAGGTAATTTCTAATCCAGAATTTAATATTAGTGTTTTGGAAAGAAAACTTGGGGAGTGTGGCCTAAGACTTATAAAAATTTATATTGTACATTGAGTGAGTGAGCACACATCCCTATTCAGTATATTCAGTTGTTAAATCAGAAAACAAGCACACAAATCCAAACTCTGAATGTCCTGCTATTCCATTGGTTTTGCATACCGGTTAAAAAAGGGCCTAAACACCCTGCTTAAGAAAATTACTGATATCTCTTCACTGCTTAGCATGACAGGCTTCCTCCTTCAGAAAATCCCAAATATGGTTACACGCACATCACTATAGATCATTGTGGAATGTCACATTTTTTAGAGGGAAACTGTATAGTTTAGAATAGAGAATGGCAATTAAGGTCTTCAGCCTTCTTTGAGTAAACACCAGCTGTCAAGAACAGGACAGCATTAAGCTCTTCTCTCAACTACCAAGCATTGGAAACTGACCTTTCAGCAGTATCTGTGCAACAGCATCTCAGCCCTGTTGACATGATTTGCTCTAAGAACTGATTCTTTGACAATAAAAATCTAATCAGTGCCTCAAACAAACTGCCTATCAAAGGCATGGGAGAAGCCTGATGGTTCAGGTCAGAAGACAGACACAGAAGTTTCCAAATCAGGTTTCATGGAAGATGGGAAGGGGAAGCTACCCCATTGCTCTTTGAATTAGTGTGGGTTAGGAAAATTTTATACCAAAAATTTCAGTGACAAAAAAATCCCATCCTCCTCTTTTCCTCCCTCTCCAAATACCCAAATGCATATTTCTGTATGAACAAAATAAAAAGACAGGTGTTTTCTAACAGAGAAATTTCATCTGAGGATGAAGACTTTTGATTTCTCTCTGATGACCTGCACGTACTCTTCTCTACTGGCCAAATTCCCCAGTTGTACTACACCTCTGAGAACTTACGCTGTGCTGCTCAGTGGTTACAATGCATCACAGAATGTACTCGGGTGCAGAACTGCACTGGGAGATGATGATACAACACTAGAGGAACAATTCTGAGTAAAATCTCCTTAGTTTTTGAAAAAGTTGAAAGTTTTCCCTAGCTGGAAGTGGGAAGCTTATGTGAAAACCTCAAATCAAAAGTACAATGTTAAGCATTTTTATCTTCTCTTAATTTGAAAATAAATATTCTTTGTAGGTGTGAATATGAGTGCCTAGTGTAAATATTTTCATATTTTTATATTCATTTATCAGTGTAGATATTGACAGTGTATCAGAGCATATATTTGCTAATTAGTTCTTTTCTTTTAAAACCATAATCAGATCGACAATACATAAAGGACAGAGAGTCCGTGGAGAGGCTTCAAGAACCCCTGCTGGATATTCTACAAAAGTTCTGCAAACTTCACCACCCAGATAACCCTCAACACTTTGCATGTCTTTTGGGCCGTCTTACAGAATTACGGACATTTAACCATCAACACGCAGAGATGCTGATGTCATGGAGAGTGAACGATCACAAATTCACACCTCTTCTCTGTGAGATCTGGGATGTGCAGTGATGGATGCTTTTTATTTTAGAAGGAATACCTTTTTAAAGGACCATGTAGCATTTATTTTCACAGAAGCATATCCGGCAATACATTTAATTTTCTTTACCACATTTTTATAGAAACATGACATGGATTCATAAAAAGTCATTTTGTTCACTATACACAGAATATTGTAGAACCATCAGATCTTCACATGTCCGTATAACTTTCTCTGTATTTATATTCTCTGATCTGAAAAAGTCCACCAACTCCTCAGAGAAACACTGTTAATTCCTGTTGCAATTAAGCTGATTGCAATTGCAGCTCATCTTGACAAACAGGAAAATACTGGTTTCCATTCATATTTTTTCATTGCAGTGTTTTTGTGCTTGGTCTAAAGAATATATTACAGACTTTTATGGTAATAAACAAGTTGAAACAGTTAATGCCAGGCTTTTGCTACTCAACTGCAAAATGTATTCATGTAAGAGGTGCGAGATGTTGTTTCTTTAGAAGATGAAAAATTATTTAACGGAGAAAAGCCACACACACATACACGCAGAAAATCTCCCACCTTTTCATGATACAAACATGTAACTTCATTTGCATTAATATTTCACAGTAAAAATTATCCTGTATCTATACTTTGTGAAAGTGCATCACAGGTTATTTTGCTTTCATTGTTGGTGTTTGGTGGCTCTGAAAAATACCGTCAGTGACACCCTCAAAAGATGAGCTCCTGAATAACGAGAGGCGGTGCGGGATCCCTGGTGCTAACAGGGCCCACAGGCAGGATGGGCAACTTCCTTGTGCCTGGGTCTGCTCCCAGATGCCTGGGACGCTGAAGTGCTCACACCATGCCATCCTCCAAAGCGTGGCTGTGCTGCTGGCAACACGCTGGGAGCAGAAACTGCTGAGAAAAGGCCTCTTCGGGTGTAAGCTCCTCCATGGGCAGGGGAATCATCGAATGAGTTGGGCTGGAAGGAAACTTTAAAGGTCATCTACTTCAAGCCCCCTGCAGTAAGCAGGGACACCTTGAACTCGATCAGGTAGCTCAGAGCCCCATCAAGCCTGACCTTGAATGTCTCCAGGGATGGGACCTCCACCACCTCTCTGGGCAGCCTGTGGCACTGTTTTACCACTCATTAAGAACTTCTCCTCGATGTCTAATTTAAATCTACCCTGCTCTAGCTTAAAACCAGTGCCCCTTGTCCTATTGATACACATCCCAGTAAGCAGTCCCTCCCCAGCTTTCCTGTAG
>NW_009735659.1:0-6266 GCF_000703405.1 Apaloderma vittatum | reverse complement strand
GTACTTTGCGCCGCGGGGCAGCGCCAGCCCCCGGGGGGAAATGTCAAGGTCCTTCACGCTTGAAGGAGAAGCGAGAAGCAGCGGCACGTTTTGAGCCCGGAGAGGAGAAGAGGGTAAACGGGGCTCGGGGTCAGCCCCGGCGAGGAGAGCTGCATCCTCCTCCCTTTTTTTTTCCAGAAGGCTCTCGGGGAAGAAGATGGGGACGCGCTTCGCTTACCTGTGGCCTCCGAGCCGACTCCTGGCTACAGGTCCAGCGTCCTCATCCGGACCCTCGGTTTTCATGAGTCTTCTCTCAAGAGGAAAAAGTTTCCACCCTGAGGCTGCGTGTGGAGTTTTGGGCCACATGGGAACAGCCTGGCACAACCCTGCCTGCTGACAACTCTAATACAGAAAATAAGGGCTGTGCTGGGAAGGTCTGCTTGGCCAGAGGTGAGAGCTGTGGCATAAATAACAGTCATGAGCCTGCAAAACCACAACCCATCCAGAATGATCTCTTAGTTAAGTATCCACGTGTAGTCCTCTTGTGTAAACTGTATTAGCCCACAAACTACTTTGTTTGAGCTCTTTTGTCCCTTTGAGGATGTTCACCCTCAAGGATTGGTGTTTCCTGGAAACCTGTGACCACAGAATAGTTCTTGATACCGCAAGATCCAGTGTGCAGTTGTGAAAGATAGCTCCAGATTCTCAACAGTTTTGCCAGAAGTGCTCTGGGAAAAAAACAGCTCATGGTCAACAGAGATGCCCAGTTGTGCATCTCTACCCATGTAGCTGGGACCACTGAAAAAGAAATGAGAATAAAGGGGAGGGGGAAGCTTACTACTTCAGGTAGCCTCAAAAGCTCTGAATATTGGCCTTTTTTGTCCTGATTATCATCTCTGCTGTCGTTGGACATACCTGCAAAAATCTGGCGATCGCCAAGAGCTCAGTTCCATGATCCTGAAACGAACTTTATCCTTGCAGTAGAGATACTTTAGAGTCTGCTGATGCAGAGAAGATCATACAGGAAATGGGTTTAGGAAACAGTGATAAGTGATACACATCTATGTCATTCTGGTATTCAGTGAGAAACGGCAGCAGTGTTATTGCCCATAGCTCTGGGGATGGTAACGCTGTAGTAGAATTAGTATTGTCATCAAAATAGATGGAGTAATGCTGAAATTTATATGGCTGTGGAAAACAGTGGTGTCTTCCAGCCTTACAATACCAGCAGTTCCTCCAGTCCTTAGTCCTACAAAGCTGAACTGGTTATTTGTAATAAATAGAAAGGGTGGTGAATTACCAGTTTACTGAACAGAAGACTCCTCTCCATCCTGGTCCAGATTGTAGGCTTAACTGAGCTTCAGTTTATATTTCACCTGTTTGTTTCCAACAATGTGCTAGGTGTTTCTCAAATTTTCCTCTGTCTTCCTGTAACAGTGTTCCTAAGCTTTCAGACAATACAAGCTCTTCTTCAACTCAAATGCTTCAAGGCAGAAGCATTAAGCTGCAAAACCAAATACAAATTCAGTGTTTAGTGTCTAGGTAAAAATAGTGGATACATTTGGACTAGAGGACAATTTTGCAGGTAAAGGCACTGAGGGGGTGTGATGAAAAACATGATGTTATAGGTATTTTACAGAAAAAAATTAGAGGTGTGTACCTCAGACTCTGGAGCTTGAAGAAGCTCCAGAAGAAGTGGGGCAGATTAAGCTCTGGCACAAAGCGAAATTATCTATATTAAGGTCTGTACTGGCATCTAGCTCAGATACTGGTTTACTTCTAAGAGTCGTGTTTGGAAGGTATATGGTAGTTTCTGTTGAGTATCAAGTGAGAGATCAAGTTGTGAGTTTCAAGTATCAAGGTGTGAGCCAGTTGCTGAGGACAGTAACTGCTGAGGAGCACAGGCTGCATGAGCTGAGAACGAGCTGCCACATGAGTACCTTGAGGCAAAATGTAGCTTAAGTGCCTGAGTTACTCAGTAAGCCAAAGGAAGAACATGCTTCCAGTATGAAAGTGGTGGGGATTTTTTGGTTCCAGGTCATATGACCTTAATTTGTATCCTGTACTGCAACTTGTAAATAAAATTTAACTCCATTCCAAGGTAAAATTATATATTATGGGATGTCCCAAGCATTTCTTTTGCTTCCAATTTCTGTGACTTGCTATTCCAACAGAAATAAATCTCCAAGTTGCTGATCTATTTCTTATACTGGGTAGCCCAAAACTTGGCACAGAATTCCAGATACAGGCTCACAAGTGCCAAGTAGAGAGGAATACTCATTCACCTTGATCTGCTGGTTGTAATTGCCTTGCTAATGCAGCTCAGCCTGTTAGCTTTCTGTTAGCTTTCATTGCTGCAAGGGCCCTTTGCTGCCTTTTATGTGACTTGTCTGTAGGACCCCCAAGTCCTTTTTGCACAGCTGCTACCTAATTTTTCAGTCTCCAGCCTATACTGATTTATGCAGTTATTCCCTCTCAGGTGCAGAGTTGTGCATTTGGCTTTGCTGAATTTTATGAGGTTCCCAACAGTCCATTCCTCTGGTCTGTTGAGGTCCTGCCTCAACCATTATTCTACGGGACCAGTATTCTACTTTTAGAGTGCCCCTGAAGATCAGCCAGCTCTCCTTGGCTCCTTCGCACTTCAGGACAGCATCCCAAGACCTCTTGCTCACTAGATTGCTGAAGAAGACAAAGTCTGTTGTCCTGCAGTCAGAGCCTTTAGTCTCCTCCATCTCTTCCTCCTTTCTGTAATATGAAGGCCTGTTCGTGAAACATATCCTGTTTGCCTTGCACCTTGCTTGACTGAAAGTAGGAAATATTTTGTAGTACCTGTTTACTTTTCTTAGCTGCAAGACCAAAGTGATCATAGCCAACAACTCTGTGTAAGACTCCTGGTATCATGTACCTAGTAAGGCTTGACTAATGTTTGATTAATACTTAATTTTTGGTTAGTAACAGATGGATTGCTTTGTAGCTGCAGCAGTAATCAATGTTTGTTTATTTGAGACTCACCTCCTGTCTCAGAAAAATCCCAATCATGGCAGTCCCTGCTTCCCCCTTAAGAACAGCTGCACCTCTAGAGATCATCTAGTCCGACCCCGCCTGCTAAAGCAGGATTGCCTAGAGCACATCACACAGGATTGCATCCAGGTGAGTTTTGAAAGTCTCTGAAGAGGGAGGCTCCACAACCTCCCTGGGCAGCCTGTGCCAGTGCTCTGTCACCCTCACAGTAAAGAAGTTCTTCCCCGTATTTAGATGGAGCTTCCTGTGTTCCAGCTTGTGCCTGTTGCCTCTTGTTCTGTCGCTGGGCGCTACTAAAAAGAATCCTATGCCTTGCAATACTTCCTTCACATGAACTCTCCCACCATCATCATGTCTCTAGTTCCCATACCATCACAACTCTTCAACTGCACACAGACATCTGGTTTCTCCTGGGTTTCCCAAGCTGCACACATTAGTGCCTGTAGGCACTTGAGACGGGCTGTCGGTTGTCCAGATTTCTTGGATGGAAGAGAACCTCCCTTGTTGCCCTATCTGGTATATTCTTCCATCCACCAGTGGACCTAACTTAAAGTCTCCTTCAATAATTTTGTAAACCCACTGGCAAAGATGTGCTGCCTCTCTGTCATGTGGAACAGAATGAGTTTAGTTTTGCTCAAACCAGGACACCAGCTCTGGTCATTTGTGTTCTCCAAAGATGGCTGTCTAGCTGTTGAAGCCCAAATCACACAGCTGGGTGTTAATCTGCAGAACATATTTGCCCCAGCCTAGGTCTTTCTCTTTGCCCAGGAGGAACAAGGCAAGTGTCTCCTGGGCTCCCACCACTGTTGCTGTTCCTAAGAAACGGAAAGAAATTTTAGATGGTTGTTTTACTAAGACAAGGAAAAACAAATATCATAAAATATGTCTCTAAGTGTAAAATGGGGGCTTAGTTCCCCCTGGGTATTGCTACAATCATACAGAAACTGAATTATTGGAAGGGACAAATTAGTGAAGATTAACACAATTGCAAAGAGATGACTTTATGACACTATATTGGCAATTAATGTCAGTATACAGAGCTCTTCAGAAACCCGTTTACATGAAACATGTATTTCCCAGATGTTTAATGTATTTAAATGAGTACATTCCACCAATACAGTCCAAGTCATATCTCTCACAGAGCTCTCAGCAGGCTTTAGCATGAACAATTTACAAGACCATAACTAAGGGTGTTATCAGTATATATGAAATTTAGCTTATGCTCAAGTGACAGGAAGCAAGAGCAGTGCTAGCATAAGATAATTGCTTTTTCACTGGTGTAGTGGTTTGACCCTGGCTGGTGGCCAGGTGTCCACCACAGCCGCTTCTCAGCTAGACAGGGGGAGAAAATACAACAAAGGGCCCAAGGTTTGAGATAAGGACAGGGAGATCACTTGTAGCTACTGTCCTGGGCAAAACAGGCTTGCTTTGGGGAAATTAATTTAATTTAGAAACAACTGAATCACAGAAGAGGAACGAAAAATAAAAGCAGATCTTAAACATAACACTTTCCCCCCCCCCATCCCTCCTTTCTTCCCAGGCTTAACATCAATCCTAATTTATCTTCCTCCTCCCCCTGAGCGGTGCAGGGGAGCCGGGAATGGGGCTGCAGTCAGTTCATCCGATGCTGTCTCCACCACTCCTTCTTCCTCCGGGGGAGGACTCCTCACTCTTCCCCTGGGCCCTTGTGGGGTCCCTCTCACAGGAGACTGTTCACAGAACATACAATCATAGAACATTTTTGGCTGCAAGAGACCTTCAAGATCCTCAAGTCCAACCTTTTCCCAGCCTTATCAACACCACTAAACCATGTTCCTCAACACAACATCTATCGTCTTTTAAACACCTCCAGACACACTTTCTTCAACATGAGCCCTCTTCACTAGAGACAGTTCTTGGCAAACTGCCCCAGCATGAGTCTCTCAGTGGGGTGCAGTCCTTCAGGGAAAACTGCACCAGCACAAGTGCCCCACAGTGTCACAAATGTCCTGCCAGCCAACCTGCTCCAACGTGGGCTCCTCTCTTGCCACGGGCTACAGGTCCTGGCAGGAGCCTGCTCCAGCATGGACTGCCCATGGGGTCACAGCCCCCTTCAGACATCCACCTGCTCTGGTGTGGGGTCCTCCACGGGCCTCAGGTGGACATCTAGACCCCGTCACCTCCATGGGCTGCAGAGGGAGAGCCTGCCTCACCATGGTCTTCACCATGACCCAGGGGAATCTCTGCTCCGGCATGTGGAGCACATTCTCCCTGCCTTCTTCACTGACCTTGGTTTCTTCACATATTCTCACTCATCTCTCTGCTAGTTGTTGTGGAACAGTTCTTTTCCCCCACTTCTTAAATATGTTTTCACAGAGGCATCCTCATCATCACTGATAGACTCAACCTTGGCCAGTGGTGGGTCTGTCTTTGAAGCTGGCTGGCATTGGCTCTGTTGCACCTAGAAGAATCTTCTAGCAGCTTCTCACAGAAGCTGCACCCACAGACCCCCACTACTAAAATCTGGCCAGGCAAACCCAATACAACTGGATAGGGATCCAAAGAATTCCTATTAATTCAGAAAAAGGGTCTTACAAAAAGAGTCAAAATCAACTTTCTCATGAAAAAGAGTAGCCATTTATTTGGACTGGTTTAGGTGAAATGAGTACCTGGTAGTCTTAGTCACTGTTGGTTCTCCCTATCCCTCTTTTTCTTCATTTTACAGCTGAATTTTCCTTTTGGCTCTCTCTCCCTAGTTTTTCATATTTTGTCTGTTAAGTCGTGGTTCCCTTGGGAGCGCGGTGCTTGATTAAGCAGGTTTTGGACCTCCCACTTCAGCCCAGTCTCCTCATTCACATCCCACTTCACATGCAGCTGTCCAGATGGCTGAACACTGAACGGTAATCAAAATCAGCGAGGGTTAAAAAATAATCCTGGGGAAAAAAGGCTGAAGGGCAGAGTGCGTTCTGATCCAGCTTGGTGCAAAGGCCTGTGTGATATTTTAGCCTGAGGGTTTGAGACTTGCTGAAGGCAGGTGTCCGCTTATCTGTTGTGCAGGCACTGAGGATGGAGATCAACAAGGCCTGCACAGTGAGAACCAGCCGAAGGAGGGAGTCTTGTGGTGCCAGGACTGTTTTGGCTAAAGAACAAGGCTAAACGGAGACTAATGATGTCAGAATAGTCCTGCAAGCAGATAGGTTGCTTCAAAACAGAATTCTGAAGGCCACAAGGCCCAGAGCGGAATTTTTTGCCTCAGTATCCCTATAGGACTATAGACAGCCACTCTG
>NW_009735658.1:53512-80213 GCF_000703405.1 Apaloderma vittatum | reverse complement strand
GGGAAAGAAGGGGGGAAAAAATAAATAATAATAGGAAAAAAAAAACTTAGTAGGTCATCTGCCTAATCCATCTTCCGAAAGAGAGTAGGAATGTGCCCCCATAGGATAATTTATGGGCATTTGTCTTAGTTTTCTTTCAAATGCTCCAAATATGTGGCTTCCTCATCGCCCATAGGAATTTAGGTCAAGCTGCCTGAGAGTGAATTTCGTAGCATCTCAGGATTTAACATCTACTACTGTTATTCCAAGTTGCTGATTTTTAATTTTTTTTTTTTCCCAAATAGCACAACTGTGTTATTCCAGTTGATCATTTCTTTCTTGCCCATCAGCATGGAAAGATTTTGGCCATCGCTTTTCCAAGGTTGAGAGCCCAGGGACAAGCACAGCTGGGAAAAATGTCATCTCTATGTTCAGAGAGGCCAAAAGAGTGAATCAAATATCAGGACTTGTTAGGACAGCAACAGAGAGGAGAATAGATTTCCCACTGGTCTGAAAATCCATGAGGGACCTGCTCCCTGGCTACTGCTGGAGCTCTGATCTCACCGTCTCAAAAAAGGGCACAGTAGACCCAGAGAAGGTTTGGAGGATGATAGCAGCAAAGACCCATGGTTTCAAATGGCTTTCCACTTAGATATATGTAGCCTGGTGGGAGGCACCTGCAGGGAGATATGACAGAGATTCCCCAACGCTCAGGCAGCTTGGAGAGAGTGAGCAGAGGCAGCTGGCCCTGACTTATCGTACGTGAGAAGTAAAGGCCATTAAATGAAGGTAGCAGCTTCGCCCAGCCGTACGGAGATGATTCTTCATGCAAACACAACTGCGGAACCCCTTGCCACCTGGCAGCGGGCAGCTGATACCGTTCTGAGAAGAGGATGGATGAACTTCCATATGACAAATGCACAGAAGGCAGCCAAATTGCAGCTGGCTCAGAAAGGTCCCTCCACCACAAATTCATAGAATCATAGAATCATAGAATGGCCTAGACTGGAAGGGACCTTAGAGATCATCTAGTCCAACCTCCCTGTCATGGGCAGGGACGCCACCTCTCGACTAGACCAGGCAACACATGGGGACCGAGCTGGGCTTGCTCTGCTCTTGCACCCTCCCCTAGGTGTCCATTGATGGCTGATGTACACCTGCCAGCAATGAATACACCTCTCAATTTTATTGTCACATCTGGGTCGATTTTGTGTTGCCCAAAGCTTTTGTAATGACCATATTGTATAGAATTGAGGACTAAAAGGGACGAAAGGCTTTCTGGAAGGTGTCAGAAAAGTAAAGTGGAGGAGCCTTGTAGGCAGGCAGAGAGGGAGCTGGGAATGCTGCCAACCAAGTGGGCTGCTTGGACAGTGGACAGGAACGTGAGGAGGAGGACGTGGTCACTCAAATGCACAGTAGCAAAACTGATTTTAAACAGTGGTACTCAGGGATGGAAAAAGGTTCTGGTTTGGAAGAACGAAGAGGTTAGTGTTTCAGGCCTGTCAGCTGTCACACGAGTGCTTGGATTATGTTACCACCTTTCCATCAAGAACTGGAAAAGATGTCAAATGAATTCATTAAGGCATGTGTGGAAATGTGTGGCATCACATGTGGAATGGAATATGTACAGGTATGAAACCATGAGCTTGTTGTTTTACGCTCTTGAGAAGGAGTAGAGAGGTTGACGCTGGTGCCGATGTTATGAGCTCTTAATAATGTAAACCTGTAATTCAAAATTCAGTTCCTGAAGAAGACATCTGCTCATTTCAATGGGAGAGTGGCAGTGCTGTACGAACACACAGCACATCATGGAAGTTGGAGGTGTCAAAGCCCACTGGAAAAAACATCATATTGAATTGAGTCACTGAAGAGAGAGAGTCAAGGGTTGCAAATAAGTTTCTTTCACCCTTCTAAAATGTGACAGAAATAATCAAATCTAGCTGTGGCCTGGGGACAGTGACCTTAATTTGATATCAATCAAAAATCTCTCTGTCAATGGCAGCTGATCGCCCTGTTCACATCTTGGACTGATGCTCTCCCAAGCCTCCCTTGTCACCAGTGCTGCTACACAAGAGAGTAAACCTGATGTCTTCTTCTTGTCTCTCCTCTTCCTCCATGTTTTTGAAGCCCAGTATCTCAAACACTTTTCTGTGTGTCTCACAGGTGAATCTTTTCTGTGCATGTACAGGTATGCTTTAGCATGACTGCTTTATCCATGCGGCTTCTCTGGAATTTACCAATTCAACAGTTTGTAACTTGGTACAGTGCCTGGAGAAAAACTTGCTCTGGTGAGCTGGGTTGTCACACAGGCAGCAAACTGCAGCAAGAACAGAAATGAAGGAGCCCAAACTATGTATGTTAGTTACCTTAGTCAAGTGACTTATGGACATAATCCTCTATGGGACTGATCCTATACACTGTTTTCACAGTGTTTGTGCAGAAGACCGCATTCAGGTAGATCAGGATAGTCACCATTTGCCTGTCAAACTTCTCCACCTCCATCCACCTCCACCTGAATATCAGCACTAATTCAGGCACGTGGCACTTTTGAACTCCCATATAAGCTTTGTTCTAAAGTTAGGTGGCTAAACAAACTGTACAGAGAGGATATGCATGAATTTTATGTATTGCTTGTGCTGATAAGCAGACCAATGGGTTGTTTCTCTTTCCTTGCTTTTGTGAAGCATGTAAAACAGTTGGCAGTATCATTTATCTTGCCCTACTACTTGATCTTGTAGAAATGCTTTGATCCCGTGACAATACTATACAGTAGCAAAATTAATGCTGCCAGATGTGATTATTAACACAGTAATCTAGAATGCATTGCAGGCTTTAAATTGGAATTACAAATTCTGTACAAGCAGCCAAACTACAAATGCTGGCTGGCGAGAACTGACAGACCAGTGCACACACATTATCTGTTGTCAACTTTCGGAGCACAACGAGAGTGCCCATTGCACCTGAAACGGGGATTCTGAGCAGATGCAAGATTTGTGGTGACAGAAGTAATTTCATTTTTTTCTCCAATAATATATAGGCAGTAGGAAGCCCGTGGCAAGTCTGAATTGAGTACTAAGCAGCTTTAAAATTGTTTAAGGCATTATCTATTATAAGGAAGTTTATAAAGCTCCATCTCCATTATTTGAGTTTTCACGAGGTCATAATCCACTTGACCCTCGTGGTTTATTTCATCACTGTTGTCCCTCAGAGGAATTATAACCTTTACCATTACCACTTGCTAAATGTATCAAGAGGTTTTAGTGATATTATCATAAATCACCAAGCTCAGCTTTGTTGCTTGTAATGTGGCCATAGTACCTACTGATGTTAGATGCAGTGATTGTCAGCCTGATTTATTTGTATTTTTGAAGTTACTTTACAATAAGAGTGCATGCTAACAAATATGAACACATTTTGGCTTTTCTTTTATATTTAAAAATTGCATTTTTGTGAAGACATTTGAACCTCAACTGCTGGCTTTTTAGGCAATGTTTCTCGGATCAAATATGAAAAATATTAACTTAAGACTGTTGAAATGAAGCACTTCAAGATGAAGTGATGAATGACTTCAGGTAACACCATTCTCACAATTGTTTCTCTTTTTAATTAAATGTATGAGCATTTGTTAGAAATCATATCATAATTTGATTATGCTGAAAACAGTTGCCGAGAAGAGCAAAGATATTACAGGTAAGCCAGATACATACATGACTATGTGGCTTTTTAAAAGGATAAGCTAAGTGAGAATTTGGGATGAGTAATGCATAAAATTTGTAAAAATGCTTTTTACAGTTCAGTCTGTTTTCCAGCAGAAAGGGCATCCCATGCCAGCCCCACAAGAGATCCTAAAAAGAATTTGCCATAAAAAAGATGTCCTACTGAAGCCAGTTCACAATCGTGCTTAAAGATCGGCTCAGATCAGAAGCTGGCTTCAAAACCCTTTTGACAAGACACACCTTGTAAAACAGTAACTGGGATCCAGTCAAGCTGCTTCTGGCTCCAGAAAGGCTTCACCGGAGCTGTAAATCAGGCTTGCTTGCTGGAACTTCTGGGATCCAAAACTGCGTGAGATTCTTTGTAGCAGCACCTGCAAAAGAAGTTTATCTGTCTGATATCCTGGAGCAGGTCTGGGCATACGATACTGTTTCAGCTGATGTATGGCAAAACACCTTGAACCAAACGTATCTGATGAAAACCTGGAAATCTGGCTTTGGTGAAGAGGAGTAGGACTTATACATCTTTATTCTACAGACCTTTCCACTGTCCAGATGGGGTTAGAGGGGTGGACTTCAGCACCCTCCACCTCCCCACCAACCCACAGACTTGCATGTCCAGGGTGTATTAATTTACATTTGAGCTGTTTGCTCTTCAACCTTTATGGTCAGTGGAGAGAAATAGGCACTTTTAGGATGCAATTCATTTGACCTGTCTTAGACATCTACTTTAGGAAGAGATAAATCACTCCTCCAAGTGCTTATGTTTCTGTGTTGACCACAAAAGGACCGAAGAATGATTAGCTCAGAGGCAGGTGTCTGTATTGCAGGCTGTCCACATGCAATTAGGCAAATTCCAAACCAATTTTTCTACAATGCTGCTCTCACAATGGCTGTTGAAGTGCTTTAAAGATTTTTTAATTTCTATATTGTGAGTATATAAAATAACATATCTTTGTCCTTGTTTTACATTTTTTATTTTTGAGAAGCATTACATTAGGAGGGCATGTGTGTTCTGCTGCAGGTGATCACGTTGGTGCTCTATTCAGAACTGTTTTCAGGTTCCTACTGAGAAGTTGGTAACTTTTGGACTATTTTACCCTGTCACCTGGACCAAATACTTGTTTGGTTTAATCTAAAGGTGGGTGAAGGGCATATTTTACACCAAAGAGATGAATACAGCATTAGAAACATGTCTTATCATTGTATAGGACTAGAATGCAAAGTTGAATACACACATATTTTTGGTTTTATTTGATCACAGTGCAAGTTTTTAAATACTATTAGCAATGAAGAAACTTACACTGTGATCAAATAAAACGACAGTGAGAGTCACTGTACTGCCATAAGCTCACTGAGCCCGCATATAGTACCTCTCCAAAAAGGCCCAAGGCTCAGATGTCTGTCTCTATCTTCTTGTATTCCCAACAAGCAGTGAATAATGCATTAGTTTTGCTTCAAGCATCCTATTTTGAGTATGCTTTAGTCAGAATTATTAGCTTTCATGTAGTGTATATTGTTAACGGAGGTCATGATCTGTGCCCATCTAGTGCTGTTTCCAGAAGTGCCCTGGTGCAGCACACAGAAAGGTTTCACCAGAAATTCTCCTTGTTGGTTGCCACCATGGTCTCCCCCAAGATTTCCATAGCCAGATCCAGCTGGAGTCAGATGAAATGTCCTTGCAAATACCACAAGCCTTTGGCTCAGGCCCAAAGTATTTAACAAAGCAGGAGGAGGGAAGTTTTCATATCACACTGACCTGCGAGGACTCCTACTTTCTGTTCTCATACTGCTCTGTGGAGACCAGCCCTTTCACCATCCGCCTCTTTGCCTGGGCACCCCGATGTGTGTGTGTTGACCTGCGCTGAGAACATCTAAATCTGTGCAGTAACTCCCTGGACCTGTTCTGCACTTGGCCAAGGCGAGGATAGCCTGAAGACAGCCTTTCTTAAACCACTAGGTCTTGACAAAGGCCACCAGTGCCCCAGTACTGATGATGGCCCTGGTCATCTGTCGATGTGTGAGAAAGGAGTTGCACAGCTGAGTCCTGGGGTGACACCCGCTCTCAGTTGCTGTAAAGCTGTACCACTCTCCCCTTTGACAGCCGTGGTGGTCTAAAAAGAGAATTAGCTTGCAAAGAGTTATAAAGAGAGCATTAGTTAAAGAGTATCATTTGCAGAAGAGTAGGCGTCTACACACACGTATATACACACACGCATGCACGCACTCATCCCTTATTTGAGTTTCCACAGCTACCCTTGGTGCAATGCAGCCAGCTGTTAAATCCAAAATAGCAACGAGTGCACATCATACGCCCTCTGTATTACCATTTGAAAGGGACAGTTCCTTGGGAGGATGGGAATTTGACAGGATATGAATATGTCTGAGACTCTATTAGGCACTAATTTTTTTTGGACTGGCTGAATGAGATGAAGAAGCAATGAGGAGGAGAGAATCTCTTCAAATTTGAGCTGATTTGTAATTTTGATGAAAGCCCTTTAGTCTCATTCACTGACTGTTAATTACCTCTGGAAATTAACATTTATTTTTCTCTTCAGGAAATGTTGTTTGCCTGCCAATAGGGTTTTTTTTAGGGAAAGATTAATTAAATTCTTCCATGGATGAAGGTGAAAGTAGGGTCCTTGTGGTCAGTGCACATTTTGGCTGTGGAGGCAGGGTTATCATGACAAATCTTCTTTTTGAAAGGAGCAGTCCAGCTCTCTTCTCTTGTGATTTTGCAGGAAAATAAGTGTGTCCTTGTCCTTCTGGGGTGAGATTGGCCTGTCAGGTCCTTTCAGTGGGGAAGTCTGGGTGTGGGAGATCTGTAGAAGAGGGAGGGAAAGGACAGTGATAAGCAGAGTTAACCAGCTAGAAAGTAAATTAGGGAAATCCTCTTGCTCCACCCAAGGAGAAATAATTGATAATTTGGAACAAAGGTATCTCTGCTTGAATCAAAGGGAAACTCTCATCTTAGACCCATCTACACAGAGTACCACAAAAGTTAATTGATACTAAAAAAAAATGATAACTTGAACCTCACATTCATAAACTGCTCATAAACATGACAGTTTCTCCTACCAGTTCTCATTTATTTGATCTTGGCTCAGCCTCAAAAGCTGCTTTTGTCAGCACTAATGATGGCCCTTCCACTGCTCAAGAGTTTATTTCCAATATTCACTATTATGCCATTCACTCCTGCTGTGCAGAAATAAAAAAAAGAAAGAAAGAGAGACCAATGTCCCAGGGAAACTCCTGTGTGTGATTGGTATGGGCATTTGATCGAGTTCCTAATTCATAGCCGTCAAACAAATATCTAGGTGTAGTTGCTAAAAATCAAGCAACATCATAAAAGGGAAGGCATGCTCTGTTCCTCTTTTTATTTTTTCTTTTTTCTTTTCTGAAAGGAAGTCCTTGCATTAAGTTTTAATGAGAAATTAAATAGATGGAAAGTCACTTGGAAGCCCAACGGGTAGAGAGATTTCAGGCTGCCTCTGTTAGGCTCGCAGGGAGGAAATGAGGCAGCCGAGAAGAAGCTCAGCGTCAGGAAGGAGGCAGACAGGTCAAACGGACAGGCTTTCCAGAAGCAACCTAGCTGAGAGCAAACGAGCAGCTGCAGTCAATCAAAGCCAGCAGCCAGCTCCAGAGCTCGCTCCTGGTTTGCAGCGCTAGCCAAACCGCCCCATGGGGAGCCGCTCCTGAGCTCCCATCTTCCATGCCAGTACCCGAGTGGCATCGCCGAGCAATCCTGCCAGGAGTGTGACAGCTGGATTGGGAGAAGGATGCCAGTCCCCACGACAGCCTTCCCACCTGCATAAGCTGCCCCCACGCACGGGTGCACACACCCACAACCCTGTAAGGCTCATCTGGGTGCTGGGGACCTCTGAAAGGGAGTGTCCAGGAAAACCAAGAACATGGGATCTGATCCTGATCTAAGGCTGGGATATTCTTCACACAACTGGCAGGATGAGCACCAGGCCAACACAGCAATGGAAAATGCAACCCTTGCTGACCTGACTTGCTTTGGTCAGAGGGAATTCTGACTGGCAGAGGCATGGGATACTATCCTGTAGGTTTAGCCAGCAGCAACATTGAAGGGTTGAAAGCATTATGCTTTGAAGGCTCTGTCATAGACAAGACACTAGTCCATTTTGGCTCTTCACTTTTCCCTATATGTAGTGGAGGGAAAATAATACCTTGGCCCATTGGTAAATCTCATACAGGTTATGGATTTTATCTCTAGCCTGCTTTAGAGTGTGTTTTGAATTCAATATAGGAAGCACAGCAAGCCAATGGTGACATCTTTTGCTTGCAATACTTTTGGAGATTAGTGATTTAGAATCTGTTCAACTGATTCTCTGCTGGTGAGGAGCACTGGAAATAATGAAGACAGGCAACAAGAAGCACGCAAAACGGACATGAACACAGAAGATGGGATAGAAAAAAGTCAGAAACTCACATAGGATGCATTCCTTCAGTCAGTCTGGAAAACTAAGGAAAGATTTTTCTGCAGAGTCTAACCAGCCTAGACCCCTTTTTGTAGCTTTAAAATAATGTCACACATGGAACAACTATATCCTTTTCAAATTAAAACATGGAAAGTCTCGGTTATGTTCTTATGAATGTTTTCTGTTTCTTTTCCAGCTAAATCTGTTTACCAAGTTGGACTCGATTCTGCAAGTTGCTTCTTCAAAACTACAGTTTTTGACAAATTTGTTATTTGCCAAAAACATTCTCCCTGCCTTAATAGAAAAACCTCCAAAATTCAATGGACTGGAAAGAGTCCAGTAGGCTTTGGTTCAGGCCTTGTAAAGCAGCAAATAAACATTTTCTGCATGCTTTGGGAGAGCATATGACTCCTCAGTCCTCCACAGTCTCTGTGTAGAAGGAGAGAGCTAAACACATGGAGAAATACCCAGCTAGATTTATTTCATCTTCAGTTAAGAAGGCAAACTAGATCTCCTGCTTCTGGCACTGACATCAGGCTGTCATGATTATAGTCACAAAATCTTTTTTCTATTATATGGTACACAACTCCAAGTGTCCCAAAGTACATTAAAAGGTAAGTAAATCACTCCATGAACAAAGAAATGAATGCACATAAGTGAAATAGAGAATACTGAGGAAATAATTCTGTCTTATTTGAACTTACTTTTAGCTTGTGTGCCTTCAACTAATCATGTTATAGCAAATAGCAACATAGAGGTGCTATGATAACAGCTCTCATGGCGAATGCAGTTTCCAGGCTGATGAAGCTAAAATGCAGTGTTTGAAGTCTAATGGCAAGCAAGAGAGAAAACACCTATTAGACATGTTAGATGAGCAGTGTCATGGGCTTGAATGATTGTCTTCTGAGACAGAAAGATGTAGAGATGTGCACGTGATAGGAAGAAATATATATATACATATATGTATATATGTATGTCATAATGCTAGCACTGAAGAAATGGTTCAGAAGTGAGTCAGAGATACACATAGGCATGTTTTTATATGTGCCTCTTGCTGTAACTTTCTGTTCACTGTCCAGAAGAGTTCACTGTATTATTTGCAAGATTACCTGCTCCTCTTCAAACAGACACCATACTGTCTTCCTACAAAGCTCAGAGAGCATTGACCATCTCCAGTAGTTGGGATTTGTGACAGCTTCTACAAGGGCAGTCAGTGCATGAGTAACATTCAGAGCCTGGCATGCCATGTCATTGTGATTCCACAAGACATTATTTTATGATGCAAACACACTCTGACCCCTATAGCATGCAATATATCAAACGTGTAATGTATGCAAAACCGGTCCCAATAAGGGAGGAGGTAAATAAATTTGTTATGATTTAAATTATATGCATTTTAAATGTCACTTTTGCTGAGCAATTAGGGACTGAAGAGAGTGACCTTTGCACAGTGCCCACATTGTCCTGAGGCATGGTACTTCTCCATGCATTTATTACTGCCTTACGTGATAAAGTGTAGCGCCTGTGATGTAAGCCCATCAGTTGTGGTAGGGACCTTTCTGGCTGAGACACACAATAAAAGCAAGGAGGTGCAAGGAATATTATTTATTGAAACATACCGGCCTGGTCAAGCAGAGACAAAAACAGAGCCACCTTGCAGTCGAAATGTTTTGCTTGTAAGCCCGGAGCTTCCCACTGCACTCTGTGTTAGGGGGAATCCAGTTGCAACCAGGAGCAATCAATTTTGCAGCTCCTCCTGCCCACTTTACTAAGCAGGTTGCAAAGGGCTGGGGGTGCAAGCCCAGTGCACACATGTGCTCTCCCAACATAGACGGACATTCTGCCTGGACTGCAGAAGACAAAGGGGACCAAACCCTCCTATGCATTTCTTCTCAGGTCAGCAATGTGGTATCTAGCCAAGCCAGGGAAGATGGGTCATGTTGTCCATCTGGGTGTGGGAACCCCATCTTCTCCTTACCCATCCCTGCTGCTGGATTCTGCTACAAGTCCAACGGCTTCCAGAGCACCTATTCTCAGGTGTACAACACCCTCTGAATGTCGCTTAAGATGTCTACTCAGTCAAACTAAGAAGAGAGATTTTAGTGAAATATGGCCCTGCTAGTCTCTTGTTACTGACAGCAAGTTCAAAGGCAGTCCATAAGGCAGAGAAGTGAACACATGGTAGAGCAGTCCCTCTGCGCTAGCTGCAGAGGCTCAGGCAAAGCAAAGCCATAGGCAGCTGCCTTCCACCTCCTGCACCTCTGCTGGGGGTGCTGGCAGTTCAAGTGTGGAAAATGCCTATACCTCTGGTATAAGTCTATGACATAGTATCTCTACAGCTGAGGCATTTTAGCATGCAGAAAAAGTGCAACTGCAAGTTGGAAACAAATACAGGGCTCTGACAAGGAAGAACATTGCAATAATGCAGTAATGGGCAAGGTCTACCTTCCAACTGCGCCTTTGTAAGCACTGCCATGAACACTGGACATTATGTGGCATCTGCTAGTTCATAAACAGCATGATGCTCCACCAGCAAGAGAAATGGCTTATGCAGAGCCTTTTTTTCCTCTTTTCAGTATTTTTCCTTTAATAATAATAACAAGTCGGTGTTCATAAAAGCTGGGTTTCTAGTTGAGACTGTTGGAGTTGCCTGCTCATCTGACAGCAGGTCAGGGCTTGCCACCCTGACCAACAGCTCCACTTCACCAAGGACACCCCTTTCCAAGCTGGAAGGCCAACCCTAGCAAGGGATATTCAGGCAATCTCCATATCTAATCCGTTCTTGGTTTTATTGCTACCAAGGCTGTCAAGCGCTGGGCAGATGGCTAATATTTTCTTTCACTACCAGTCGCTGCTGGATTCAGACCAGTGATGTAAATATAAACAGCTCTGGTTCTTGGTCGCCAAAGCCTCCTACCATTAACCCTCCCAGAGCAGTGTTTTTTAAATGAACTAGGGAAGTGGGCATCAGTGAGTAAAGCAAATGAATTTGACACACAGACTGGAGAATGGATCTCTTGAATCGAGTACTCAATTTAGCTGTCGCCAGCTCACATCCAAGGGGATTCAGTTCTGTGTTTACTGTGTGCCTGGTGTTTGCTGGCTTTGCAGGGTGGGAGAGGTGTTGGAGTATTTAGGACAGTGTGTGTTTTAGGCCATCTGGCATGTTTGAGCCACATATGGAGCTTCTGCTACATTGAAGTATTGAACGATTGAAGCCCAAAGCTGGTGGTCTGCCAACGTCTAGCTGTATTTCCAAGGTGTAAGTCCATCTCTGGTGCTGAGTCCAGTGAATCTGGGGAAAATTCAAAGCATCAACTAACAGCTTACAGAATCACAGAATTGTTGAGGCTGGAAAAGACCACTGAGATGATAAAGTGCAGTGATAATGTCCCCCCTGAGTCTCCTCTTCTCCAGGCTAAACACCCCCAGCTCCCTCATCGCTCTCCTCACAGGACTTTCCCTCCAGTCCCTTCCCCAGCCTCGTTGCTCTCCTCTGGACCCGCTCCAGCCCCTCAAGGTCTTTCTTGCAGTGAGGGGCCCAGCCCTGCACCCAGCACTCGAGGGGAGGCCTCACCAGGGCTGAGCACAGGGGCAGAATCACATCCCTGCTCCTGCTGGCCACACTATTCCTGGTACAAGTCAGGATGCCATTGGCCTTCTGGGCCACCTGGGCACACTGCTGGCTCATGTTCCACTGGTTGCCAACCAGCACTCCCAGGTCCCTCTCTACTGGGCAGCTCTCCAGCCACTCCTCCCCCAGTCGGTAGCACTGCAGGGGATAATAGTGCTTTGGGCCACTTCTTTCCAGTGTGCCCATATGTGTGATTTACTGCCGCCACTTCTGCATTGTCCTTGCATTCCCAGGTTCTGCTGCATTCAGCACACTACCATGGAATGTTAAAGCCTGGTACAGCCTGGGTAACGTAGGAAGGTGTCTAACACTGCTTGCCCGTGAGGAGGAGTCACTCATATGACATTATCGTTCATGTCCTCCTTGTCTGACCTGCCCATGCAGTGTTAGGAGGAGAGGGACTGCTCTCACCACTGGTGCAAACTCATCACGGAGCAGCACTCATGGCTCCACACCAGCTGAGGAACTGTTCCTTGAGACGCACTAGGCCCTGCCATCGTCCCACCCTGAGCACAGTATATATTCAGTGCAGCATCCTCCCTCCTGGTACCTCGTCTCCCTCATCACATGCTCTTCTACATCCTCGTGACTGATCTTTCCTTAGCAGCAGCATCACTAGCAGCAAGCTTGACACTTTTGGGTCTGCTCTTGCTATGGCAATGCATATACCATTGGGGTCCACAAGATGTTGGAAGTCTATGTCAGGAATCCTGCGGGGATGTTTTTCCATTCACAGAGTAGAAAAAGTGAACATAGTAGAGTAGATGAGGAATGTTTTAAGTACTTTCCAGGCTGAACTGTCTAAACCTTCAGCTCCTGGAAAATCTCCCATTCCAGAGTGGAGAGACCTAATGGCATCTTCATTCTCAGCCAGGAGGGAGACCTTAAGTCAGAGAATTATGTAACATTAATAGGAGAAATAACTCCTCTAATCTCCAGCAGCACAGAATCATAGAATAACCAAGTCCAACTGTCAACCGAACGCTACCATGACCACCAAACCATGTCCTGAATTGCCACATAGAATCACAGAATCACAGAATCATCCAGGTTGGAAAAGACTCTTGGGATCATCATGTCCAACCATTAACCCTACTCGCAAGTTCACCCCTAGACCATATCACTCAACACCACATCCAAGCCATGCTTAAACACATCCAGAGATGGTGACTCAACCACCTCCCTGGGCAGCCTGTTCCAATATCCCACAACTCTTTCCGTGAAGAACTTCTTCCTAGTGTCTAGAACATCTACATGTTTTTTGAACACCTCCAAGAGGATAACTGGTCTGACTATTAAAAACTGAGGCGAAGAAGGCATTAAGTACCTCAGTCTTTTCCTCATCCTTCGTGGCAATATTCACCCCTGAATTCAATAAAGGAGAGAGATACTCCTTGTCTCTCTTTTTGTTGTTAATGTATTTGTAAAAAACACTTTTTATTATCGCTTACAACAGTGGCCAGATTGGGCTTTCGCCTTTCTAATATTGTCTTTACATGACCTAATTAGATCTCTATACTCTTCTTGAGTTGCCTGCCCCTTCTTCTAAAGGTGATAAACTCTCCTTTTTTTTCCTAAGTCCCAACAAGAGCTCCCTGTTCAGCCAGGTCAGTTGACATCCCTGCCAGTTTGTCTTACAACACATGGGGACAGATTCATCCTGCACCTCTAAGACTTCCTTCTTGAAGAATGTCCAGCCCTCCTGGACCTCTTTGTCCTCCAGGACTGTTCCCCAAGGGCCTTTCTCTACCAGTGCCCTGAACAGGCCAAAGTCTGTCATCTAGAAGTCCATGATAGTGGTTTTACTAACTCCCCTCCTTACTTCACCCAGAATCAAAAACTCTATCATTTCATAGCTACTAAGCCCAAGAAGACCTCTCATCACTACATCACCCATCAGTCCTTCTCTGTTTGCAAACAGCAAGTCTAGCAAGGCACCTCCATGGTAGGCTCACTTCCCAGCTGTGTCAGGAAGTTCTCTTCCACACACTCCAGGAACCTCCTAGACTGTTTGCTCTCTGCTGTGTTGCATTTCCAGCAGACATCTTGAAAGTTGAAGTCCCACACAAAAACAAGGGCTGTCAATTTTGAGACTTCTGCCAGCCGTTTGTAGAATGCATCATCTGTATATTCATCCTGGTCTGTAGCAAATTCCCAACAGGATGTCTGCCTTGGCCTTCCACCTCATCTTTATCCATAAGCACTTGACCTTACCATCAGAGTCATCGAGCTCTATGCAATCAAAACACTTCCTAACATACAGAGCCACCCCACTGCCTCTCCTTCCCTGTCTATCCCTTCTGAAGAGCTTATAGCCATCCATTGCAGCACTGCAGTCATAAGACTCATCCCACCACATTTCCGTGATGGCGACTATGTTATAGCCATCCTGCGGCACAATGGCTTCCAGCTCCTCCTGCTTTTTGCCTTTGCTGTGTGCATTTGTGTAGGCGCACTTGAGCTGGGCTATTGATTTCATCCCCAACACTGGCATGCCACCCCTGGGCTCATCTCTAGTGAGCCTGGTTTTATCCATTTTCCCCTCCGAACCTAGCTTAAAGCCCTCTCAGTGAGCACTACCAACTCATGAGTGAGAATCCTCCTTTTCCCTCTTTGAGATAGCTGAACTCCATCTGTCATCAGCAGGCCTGGTGCCGTGTAAACCTCCCCATCATCAAAAAAACCCACCCATCATCTCAGGAACATTTACAGGTAAGCAGCAGCCCTATACTTCATTGGAAAGGTATTCAGTTTTTGTGTCTTTCAAATGCATTTTTGCCTGTTTGTTTACAACATCGCATGTCTCAAGTCTTTCCTTTTGGGTTGTTTGATTAGTTTCCTTTACCAAACAGTAGTGAGTAAGCATGGAACAGTGTTTGCATTATTCTGGCTTTTGCTACATCTGAAGCCAGCATGTACATCTCTCCTATGAGGAGAGACTGAGAGAACTGGGGCTGTAGAGCCTTGAAAGGAGATGGCTGAGAGGGGATCTTATTAACATATATAAATTTCTGAGGGGTGGGTGTCGAGAGGAAGGGGACAATCTCTTTTCAGTGGTGCCCAGGAACAGAACAAGAAATAGTGAGTTTAAGTTAGAACATAGGAAATTCCACCTCAACACGAGGAGAAACTTTACTGTGATGGTGACAGAGCAGGCTGCCCAGAGAGGTTGTGGAGTCTCCTTCTCTGGAGACTTTCAAAACCCACCTGGATGCGTTCCTGTGTGGCTGCCCTAGGGGATCCTGCTCTGGCAGGGGGGTTGGACTAGGTGATCTCTAGAGGTCCCTTCCAACCCCGAACTATGATTCTATAATTCTATGATTCTATGTTTCTATGATTTGCTTATCTGGGAATCAAGAGAAGTGTCATAGCCTAGAATTATTTCTTGGCTGTATGTGTGTACCTGTTGTAGAGCAATGGCTTCAGACAGGGAAAAAAATTAAAAAGAAAATATCTGCAGATATCTGGTTCATGCATTAAAAATTATTCTGAAATATTATCATGGATTAAAGTGATGCTGCTCTAGACAGACTATTTCAGCGATCACTGAAAAAAGAAAGGAATAGTTCATAGGATGTAAACGAACAGGGAGACTGCTAAAAAGAAAGTATGCAAATTATAGGGAGAGATATTCAATACTTTCATTTAAAATATTGAGTCTAGAAAGGGAGTCTAGTCTGGATGGAGGGGTATGTTCTCATGCAATTCTGCAAGGATACCCATATTTTACATTTATAGTGTTCAGGGAATATCTGGAATTCAGCCTATGCTGCCTTTCAGAGTTAAAATAAATAGAGGCAAAATAAATAGAGAGAATACAATTAAACAAGGTTAACTTACATCTATATTTCTGAGAGCTTGATATTTGCTTCATTTTTTAATCAGAAATTTCTAAAAGCATAGGCTTTAAAAAAAAAAAGACAGAGAATCCTTCTTCCCTCCTCTGGTGATTTTTCTCAACCACTTGTGCTTTTGCTGTGCTGTTGGAGTAGCTGGGAGACAATTGGAGGTTATTTTTAGACTGACTCACTCTGTAAAGCTGACATTTGTAGGTTAGGCATACCAGTCGCTGACTGCTTCTTCTTCTGCATCTTCCTTAAATATTTCCCTTCTAAGCAGTTGGACATCCTGCTCCTCCTTCCCTAGTTTTTTTCCTATAAGTATCAAAGTACTAAATCCACACTGTGTCTGTCAACATTTTGAGTTGATCTGAGTTGAAAGCATCATTTAAGAGGCACAGTCGGCTCGCGGCCTCTCACGCAGCTGGAAAAACACAATGCGGACGCGGTGCTTCTGCGCTTCAGATCTACTATTAATGGAGCACAACATGCTCAGCATCCCTTTACAGCACGCAGGAGAACCACCCCAAGGGCTGTACTGCTGGGTTGGATTCACGTACCGAGGATCCCCATGAAGTCCACACCAGCAGATTTCCTTTTCTGCTTGCTGTCCTCTCTGAGTAAACAAGTAGCGAGAGCAATTTTGCTGCTCACAGCCTGTGTTCCCCTAGAGGAGGAGTTGCCCAGGAGCACTGTGCAATGTGAGCTGCGTTTCTAGGGCTTGCTTTATGGCATCCCTGTCCACTGGAGAAGGAGAAAACAAGCTGTGCAGAGAAGTAAAATTTCTGGTGGGTCCTGCCTCTGGGGCCTTATTTGAGTGTGGGCATGCAGCGGTGGCCAGCACTGTTGCAGAAGAGGCAGGGATGTATGGGCAGCAGTCCGTGGGGACCGGGGTGCAAATCCCTGGGATGGATTTGGTCACTGGCTCAGGGAGCCAGAGAAGTCCTGGTGTATAAGGGAGTCCGCATTGCTGTTATTCACTGCTCTTAAGTCTTAGCACTTAGCAGCATGGCGAATTTAAATCACTGAGCTTTCAACTCTGAACTCTCTCAATCTGCTGGAGTTTACGGAAACACAAAGACCTTCTAAGCCTGAGCAGGAAAGATGGTTGCTAAAATCAGAATTCAGCAGCAGATTAGATTGTGAAACTGCCATTAACCTACTCTGTATTATAATCTCAAATCCTTCTAATATATTTGGCATGCAGCAGTACAAACGTTATTTTCCACTTTAAATTCAGGCTGAACAGAAATCCATTTTGCAGTCAACCTCTTTCTTTTCCTGATGCTTTTGGGGACTAATTTTAAAATTAATATCTTCATGCAAATCGCACCCTAAATAAATCTAGGCCCATAATCTTTAAGGGCAAAATCCATTTTTTTTTCCAGTAGAGACCACATGTGGGCCCTGTGCCAGGTAAAATCTGGTGTGCAGTCTGGTGAAATCCACCCTCAGCCACTTCATGAAGACAGAGCTCTTCTGTCCTCCTCAGTGCAGTGATCCTGCTAGGATTTATAAACACAGGGGTGACCACAAACCTCCACAATGCTCATGCTGAGTTGCCTTTACTCTTTCCTGCCCTTATAACGCATATTCCCACCACGGTCCATTTAGGACAACCCCAAAAATCTCCTTCCAAAGAGCTGAGTGGGGGAGGACAAAACACATTGCTGCTGGACCCGCACCTCCTTTCACGTGGCCACTGCATGAGGTGGTTAGGAAACACTTGGTTGAGCCTTTATACCAGCATCACCCGTGTGTAATACAGAACTGGATTGCTTACCACAGACAAGTGTTACTATCATCCCACCAAAGAGAGAAATTGGAGTGTGACCAAAGTCAGGGCAGCTGGGAGACCAGAACAGCTCAGGCAAGGACATGGATGGGGTTTAAGTAGTCTTTGGAGGGAGGTTTGCTGAGCGGGGTGACCAAACAGAGGAACAGACAGCAACCTAAAGCAAAACAAAAAAGCACATGAAGTTCTTTTCTTAGCTCTGTACCATCTTCTGGAATGAAGTCAGATGAAAATATTATTAGATTCTCTCTGTTTTAATGAAACTTCAGTAGTCCCAGCAATGTAGTGCTCTTGGTTGACATAGCAGAGCACACTGTGAGGGAAGCAGCACCTCACCCGGGTCGGTCTGTGTGACTTGGTTTATGTTTGTAGAAGACCAAAGTTGTTGTAGCTCTGCCATTTTGGAAATATTCCAGCTCAGGAAGCAGTGCTGTGCCAAAGCCTGGGAGCATCTCCTGCTCTTGTGTGCACCAGAGGGGAAACCTGAGCCCAGCGGTGGGAGGTGTGCTGTCTCTGTTCATTTCTCCAGCAGTAAGTGAGATTGTGCCTGTGTTTAATAGATGTACACCTGTTATTTTATTTCCCAGAAGTATTCACTGTGGTGCTGGAGACCCCATGAGGGCACAAAATTATCCTGTCCCTACAGAATCACAAAATAATATCATAGAGGTCATGTTGGTAGGGCTTCTTTCACCTGTCACTACCTCCAATTGCCCAGAAACAAACCTGAAAATTCAGATCCCAAAAGCAGCTAATGAAAATCAAAAGCAGAAATTAAGAAGGAAAGAAATGTGTTAACCAGTTAATTAACTGACTGATGTTACTTTGTTGGTTCTCACTCTGCAGTCAGCATCAGTTCTATGAAATATGCTTTCAAGGGAAATTATGCTAATTAAATACATGACAGTAGCCCAGGTAATAATTAGCGAGGGATAAAGTGACCATTCACTGGTGTGGGTTTTATTTTTGTCAAGAGTGCAGCCGATTTGTATCTTTGTTTGTCTGTCCAAACCATTGGCTGCCTAGAAAGATCTTCACTAAATGCAACATCCAGGTGTCCCTGTTTTGAAAAGCAGCAGAAATCTAAGATACGCCCAGCATTCATTTTCTATTATGCAAATACAACTTCACAGTATGACACATCTGTAAGGCTTCATTTGGTTCCCCCTGGCACAGTAAGCATCTGCAGCTTTAATGCCTTTGATATACTGTTTTTGATTAGATTAAAGATGATATTTATAGTAATTTCAGTAATGTCATTAGCTGTCACTGGAGTATTCTCCAATATTTTGTTTCCTCCATATGTTTTGCAGAAGGGATAATGAAATTTGACTGTCCTGCAGCTTGGATATAAAAGTCTTGTCTGGGAGCAGGGTTACATGGGATCAGTAGCTACTCGTCAAGCGAAAATGGTGGTAATCTGGTGGCCTCTGAAAGCTGTGCATGACAAGCCTGTCTTCTGCGCTGCCACCATGTTCTTCCTTCTCTGTCCCTCCAGAGACAAGTTCATATTCCCTGCAGGTTGGCTGAAAATGCATCTGTGTGGGGGGGGTCAGGTCGGGAGGACTGGGTGGAAGAAGACTGATGAAGAGTGACTACAGTTCACCGGCATCTTTAGCAGAGAGAGGAAAATCCTGAGGAATATGACGACAAGCAATAAATACCTTCAGTCTAACAGTTTAAACAAAGGTGGGGAATTATTTATGGTACGACAGTGAGTGTTGGCCAAAGGTCAAGTAAAAGAAAATTAGTTTAGACTTTTGAGAGGGACAAAGTACCTGTTACACAGCCCAGTTGCCAAAATCAGAAGCTGAGGCACATTTCTGTGGCCATGCAAGATGAGAAAGACCCTGGATTGGGGTTACGGGGTGACAGCACTGCGAGTGGGAAAGGGAAGCTGGGTACACTCCCAAGAGGTTTTTCTCTTCTCTGTCTGAATCCCAAGCCTCATCCTGCAGAGCAAAGACACTTGCAACTCTCCGAAGACACTCCTGGCTGGCTTTGTGTAGCTACTTGTAGCTACTTTGTGTAGCTACTTGTAGGATTAAACACTCTAGTTTTGGGATTGTTCTAGTCTCACTCTCTTAAAGTCCCAAATACACTGTGTTCCTTGAAGGAGGAAGTGTAATGCTGGCATTTCTGGCAGGCAGTGTCCACTCTGGAATTAAATTATTATTGCAGTATTCAGTGTATAAATATTCACTCCGCAAGAGGTGGGGAGTGAAAGTGTATGTGTGAGTGATTTTGTTTAAATAAAAGAAGATTGCTTGACTTTGCATTAATCTTTCAGGTTCATTTTGCAGAAGAAAAAAATAATTAAAAGACTCCGCAAATATCCATCAAAAGCATTTAGAGGGATAAAAAAAAAGAAGTGAAAAATGTATAGATAATTTGGAGTATTGCTCTTAACAGTGCAATTCCCAGGTTGTGCTTGCTGAAGATCTGACCCACTGCACCACGGCTGTAATCCAGGCCCAGTGAGGAGGGCTGGGTGGGAAACGAGGGAGAGAGGTGGCCTTCCCTGATAGGGACTAGAGTTGATGGACACGTCAGACTGATGATGAGTGCTGAGAATCTGGGCATAACTGTCTCAGTGAAGGTGATGCTACCTTGATCTGTTTAGCACCAAAAAACCCAGTCACTATCTTTAGGAACCTACTGTGCCTCGTGGTTTAAGGTGAGTTTTGCCCCTGACACAAACTGATGGTATCAGCAGTCGTGTAAACGGGCATGGCATAAGCACATCACAAGGCGATATTACCCATATCTGTGGATCCTGCCCTTGAATTCAGCTGGCACACTACTCTGAGCTAAGAGCAATACTCTGGTCATAATAATTCTGTTTTGATCCCTTTTACCCAAGGAAGAGGAAATTGCCAGGTGACAGTAACATAGGTCCTTCAAGCCAATTGGCTTTTTCTGGCTTTATACTAGCTTAAGCTGGGAGAAAATGATTGTCTGATCAGTCTCATCACAGCTAGGGAGTCCTTTAAAGCAGTGGTTCCCTTGGGAACAGCATATATTTTGCAATCAAACCATATTCCGCAACCAGATCTCTATACAAAGGTGAATAGGGCAACAAGACCTTTTTTTTTTCCAAATGCATTTTGCATTTATAAAAATGAAAATGTTATTTGAAAATGCAAAATTGAAATCTTGCTTAGAAACTGTCAAATGCAGATGTTTACTTTACTCATTCCAAATTCTAGTTTAAAACATATGCAAATCATTCTTATATATTTTCATGTATAGTCATATATATATACATATGTGAATTAGGTTCACACCAGTATATTTGAAGATATGCTCATATTTTGCATATAGCTATTCCATTACCTTTGTTAATACTTTGTGACCAAAGTTAATTTGTAGGAGCTATAGTAATCCATCTATCTACCTAAACTGCATGTGTACATCTGCAGCTCTGTCTCCTTTGCTGCGGGCTTTCCCCTTGCATCTATTCATTTAAACCTCCCAGGTGCTTTCTAGTCCTTCTTTCTTTTATTTTTGTTGCTGAAGTTCATTTCACTAACTCCCATGCCCCTACCCCAAGCAAGCCCCATCCATCAGCCAGTTCAGGGCTCTCAGCTCAAGACCTGCCTCACACATCTTCGAAGATGTGCCCACCTCTAACCACAGAATCACAGAATCACAGAATCACAGAATGTTAGGGGTTGGAAGGGACCTCTGAAGATCATCTAGTCCAACCTTCATCCCAGCATACCTAACCACTACACCATAGCCTCAAGTGCTAGATCTACTTTTTTTTAAACACCTCCAGGGTTGGTGACTCCACCACCTCCCTGGGCAGCCTGTTCCAGTGCCTCACCACTCGTTCAGTAAAGAACTTCCTCCGAATATCCAATCTAAACTTACCCTGATGCAACTTGAGGCCATTTCCCCTTGTCTTGTCATTAGTAATTAGAGAGAAGAGACCAGCACCAGCCTCACTACGGCCTCCTTTTAGGTAGCTGTAGAGGGCAATAAGGTCTCCTCTCAGTCTCCGCTTCTCCAGACTAAACAAACCCAGTTCCCTCAGCCGCTCTTCATAGGGCATGTTTTCCAGACCTCTCACAAGCCTTGTTGCCCTTCTCTGCACCCGCTCCAGCACCTCAATGTCTTTCTTATACCAGCCCATGCTACCTTAGATCTTCCTGCTTTCTCACCACACAAGGGTACCGTGACCTCCTCAACATGGAATACTAAGGGTTTGAAAGGGGAAACGCTGATTGTTTTCAGATCCTTCAGTTCTCCATCCTGATTAACATCTCATATGGAAGAAGTTTATGTAAAGCTGATGTTCACAAGCTTCGCAATATGCAATATCATTCCCCACCAAACAATTCTTGTCAACACCTATAGTGTGTTTCTTTCTTGGACGCTTAGTGAAAACTGTTGAACTCGTGTTTTAATGTTCCCTCTCTTGTTATTTATAATATACCGAATTACGAGTGACAACTAACCAAAACATAGCTATGCTTGTCAGTAGATATTTTAATTTTCTGTATACTTTGAGCATGAAGTTCACTCTTTTTAAAGCACAGGATGCTTAGCCTAACAATCTCAAAATGTAATTAAAACATAAAATACAAAACTTTTATAGCTGTCCTCCAGATGTCCTGAAGATTTCCTCTAAAGAAAAAAAGATGTAATCTGTTTTCAATGTCCTCACGCCTTTCTGCAAAGTTCATCCTTGTGAGCTGCAAGAGTTTACTGCCTGTTGAAGTTCCATATTTTTCAGGGCAATATGGAGATGATTCTTTTAACCTTGCCTGTTACAGCTGACAGAGGCTACAAACCACTTTCCCGGCTGTACGAGACGCTCCCAGCCACATCATCTTTCTCTGCTATCAGACACCCTCAGCTTCTCACTCCTCATCGTCTTCCTCATTAGCTTGTGTCATAGGCTGATTTATGACTGCCCCCTTCAGCAAGGATACCCTGCGTCTCCACCTCACTGGGTAGCCTGCAGTGCATGAGGAATATCCTCTGGGAGAGTCCTGTCACCACCATCATCTCCTTTCTCTGTTGGGGATGGCACTGTGCCTCCTTCCCAGCCCTTTGAGCTGTGGGGCTGCCTGCCCCCAGCCTTCTCGGCAGACTCCCCTGGAGAGATCACAGTTTAAATGTCACCCTTTATTCCCCCACAACAGGGTAAAACTGAGCTGAACCAGCTGCTCACTCCAGCACGGGGTCCATCACTCCCACCCCAGCTTGCTTGCTGCAGTAGAAGCTGAAGGATGCCACCCCGCTCCCACAGATCAGCAGAGGACTTCTACAGCCTATGAGTCATAAGGAGAAAACTAGCCACAACCAATTTCAACCCCAGTTTGTGCACACTCCCATCATCTCATACATTGCTTCCACCAGAGCTGCTCAGGAAACAGGATTTTGCCATTCAGGAATTTGCAGCACAGGGGGAGAGAGCAGCCCCGAGCCCTAGCAAGGAGAGCCACAGCCTGCAGTGCCCCAGAAAACTGAGTTCCCCTCCAAAATAAATTGCAGAGCTGCCAAGACGTCATGTTTGGTGTGTTTAATTTCCTTTTTGTTCTCACCCACACACCAAAGGATTTTTGTGTATGAAAACAGCAACACAAAAGCCATCAAAATGACCTGAGCTGGAGTTGAGTCAAGATGGAAGGTTAAAATATTTTCTCATCTGCCAACACTGGTATCAACATTACCCCACAAAATATTTAGCTGAAACTGCATTTTGCTGGAGAACTGTTCAGTCTAAAGAGTATTTGGTATGTTTTTTTCCTCCTAGCTGTTAGTTTAGTTTTGCTTTTTTCCCGAGTCATGAAGAGCATATTTGTGTTTGGGATTATAATAATTTTGGGACAAGCTTCTCATCTGCATGCCGCGCTGGGCAACATCTGTCAGATAAGCAACTCAGTTTGCACCTCGTGCTTTACACACGATGCACCCAGTGCTTCTTTCTCGGAGTGTGCTCACTGAACCCCCCAGACTCCGAGACCCATTTTGGAATGTGCTTCCAAATCCACTGCCCGACAACCATTCAGGAGACCCATGGGTTTCCCTGGTAATCTCCCAGTAGTCCAAAATCACACTTTTGGGAGGGTAGGGCTGCAGCAAGTAACTGGTGCCTGCACAGGCTTTGGCTAATTCTGCAGTTAACCTCTTTGCTCGGGCATCCTCATCTGCAAATTGGGAATAACAGCACGCTTCAGAGGGGTGGTAAGGTAAGGATTAACTGCAGTGTTGCTTTGAAGCACTACATACATGCCAAATATTATAATCATCCTAAATGTGAGGCTGGGATAATCCATGTTTTTTTGCAGCCCCAGAATCCTATTTGATTTCATCTGTTTTAATTAACAAATTTAATTTTGCATTATTAGGCAAAACAAGGATAAAAAAAAAATGGAGCCTGTGTATGCTTTATTACAAATTATTGTTATCAGCTGCCCCGCAGGACTCCAGTCGGCACTAAATATGAACAATGGTTAAATTACAGGGGTCAGGGAATGAGCACAATCAAAATGCAAACACTTTTCTTCTACGTGAGATGGGTAGGGAAAAAAGAAAGAGGAAGAATCCTTGGAACCTCCTTGGAGCCACTAGGACTGCAGAGAAGCATACCAACTAAACTGTAAAACTGATTACCGGGCTCAAAAAGGCTAACATGCAATTTGTGTTCTTTTTATGTAGATTAAATGCATTCACTGCAGCTCATAGAGCTTAGATACTCAGCAGGGATTCAGAGGGCTGGGTATCAGTCAACCACAGCCAGCCACTAAACCACAGGGCAAAATCTGCTATTGTACATTAGAATAGTCACTTAATCTATCTTAATGGGTGAAAAACCCATGGGACAAATGTATATTAAAATCAGAAAGTTAGTTGCAACGTTTAAGGAAAGCTGTAAATATATTTTTGTGATAACATTGTCAAACACTATTAATGAGTCTGAATTCCTCTTGAACATCTTTATGTTTAGCTCTTGAAAATGCAGCTGCCCGGCAGTCCAGGTCTACTGTTTGGGAGGAAACCCAAAGGCATGAGATGCTTGCCAGAAGGCTTCACCCAGAATAAACCAGGGAGGAATCAAGTAGGATTTCCTTTGGCCGGCCGAAGAAAATTCTGTCTGATGGGTTTCTGTTGAGCACATGAAACAAGCCGAACACGAAAAGCTGCAGATGCGGCTACCAGGATATGAATGCTGGCAACAACAGTAGAGTCACTTCTCAGAAAATTACCCTGATAAAAGGTAATTTATTATTTTTTTATTTGGCAGGGGACACTGCAAGACCATACCCCATCTGTGGCAGAGCAGAGAAAGCCCAACCTTCTGCCTGTCTTCTTTCCAGGGCTCAGGGCTATTAGAAACTGAGAAGCAATAACACAACCTAATCCTCTGCTTGAAAAGATCCCTGTTTGTTTTGCTTGTGTCTGGACTCTCCTCGACCCCTTCTAGCTTAAATTCCCCCCGCAGAAGGTTTTCTCCCCACTGATACTTATATCCTATTTAAAGCTAATTGGGACTGCCTGCCATCATGGCTCAGAAATAATTACTTTGCCATAATTAGTCTTAAATCAGGATTTTTACACCTGTGCTGAAGATGGCTGATGAATACACTGACATTCCCACATGTGGACCAAAAAATGGCACCAAGGACACCGACCTCCGTGCACAGCACATGTGGGTACAGATGGAGGGGGAAGATTCTCTGTCCGTCATTCATCAACATAATTTTGGAAAATATTTAGTGAAAACCAAACCCTCCTGAAGCCTGCAACATCCCCTTCCCCTCAGATGGATGTAAGATGAGGTCTTCACTGGTTGTCTCCACTGCCTGCTCACCACCTCCACATTCATGCTGCTGTGGGAGAGCCTGTTTTGGGCAGAAAATTGCCTTTTTGGATAAACCCATGCTCCAGAAATGCCATCTGAGTTGATTTCTCTGTAGGCTAGAAGTGATGCTGTGGTGCTGGGGAGACGCATTGGGAACTGGTGTCTCTTCCTGATGCATGCTGTTAGTCAAACGTTTCCGGTAGTCTCCAAAAAATACATTCCCATTGGCAGGAACGAGTGCTCTGGCTGGGCTGCAGCACTCAACCACGCAGGAAAGCTGGGTGACCTCAAAAGCCGGAGTAATAGAAGGCAAACGAAACTCAACAGTACTGGTCTTGCTCTCAGGGACTGAACAAGTGCTGCTGACATAATCTGGAGACTCCCGTGTCAGAAATTACACAAAGGGCAGAAAACCTGGGAGGGTTCATCAGGCACGGGATGGCTGCGTGTTGCTGGTATGAAGTGCTACAGCTGTTCCAAGAGGAGGGAGTAAAGGTGTTCCCAGAGGTGTTTGGGAAGTGACAATGCTGCTGACCTGTCTGTAGGTGAGTCATTGCCGAGGTGATGCTGTATAGTTCTGGTTGCACCTCCCTATGGGGAAAGGATTTTTATCTCTGGGCCAACTTTTGTGTGACATCTCCTGTGAAATTCGTATGTCTCAGACAGGAGCACACAGCACAAAAATCTGCTCCCTTCTCTCAGTGCAGAGCTCCCTGTGTGGAACAGACACACATACACACACGTACACACTCTTCAAGGCATCTCTAGGCACTCCTCAAGGCAGGATACAGGGACTAGGGACTGAAGGATTCCAGGCCACTTGCACTGTGTAGGCAAGTGGCATCTTCACACACATTTTTAAGCTTCTCTGCTGTGGTTCATGTACTTGATACCAATAAGCTCATGCACAGGTCAGTCTGCTGGGACATATAGGGCCAGCCAGGATGGGTCAAGAGTGAGGCCAAACGCCAGCGGAGGTGTCCTGGTTTGAGCTAAAAAGAACCAATTTTGTTCAGTGATTTTACTTTTCTATTAAGTCTCTTTTGAGAGGCTGCACTTTTTGAAGTTAACAGCATGTTTTTGTAGACTAGGATATAACTGTAACTAGAAGTTATAATGCCTGATGTTTATAATTACTGCCAGGGATTGGTATGTAGGAAGGCTCTTGCTTATACTTACTCCTGTGGTGACCAAGGTCACTGCTGGATCTTGTATAACAAGTTGGGGGGCCAGGAAGTAAAAGAGTCACAAGGAAGTAGAAAGATCGCACCCCTAGGGAGGAGCAGACAGGACAAGTGACCCAAAACTGACAAAGTGTTCCATTCCATATACATCATATCCAGTATAAACCTGAAGGATCACAGAGGTTACACTTTCTTTTACAATGGCCTCTGTCTGAGGAGGAGTCTGTCTGTTCTTCTGCCCTTGATCCCAATCCTGGGTTCCTGAATCCAGCTCCTTTATCGAGTTCCCCTCTGCC
>NW_009735658.1:22786-53481 GCF_000703405.1 Apaloderma vittatum | reverse complement strand
AGCCGGGGGTTTGGTATGGGGGGGGGGGGGGAAATCAGGTTGATATAGATTTGTATATACTTGCATATATTTAATTACTTCCATTATTTTATTATTTTTTCATTATTGCCTTATTAATACTATTATTGTTTCATTAAAGCTGTTTTAGTTTTCCAATCCATAAGTCTCTCTGCCTTATCCCCTTTTACCTTCCCCTTTGGGGAGGGAGAGGGGTTACTAGAGAGCATCTGTCATATGTTTAGTGGTCAGCCCATCCCTAACCCTTGGCAAGAGGACCAGTCAGGACATGTAAAGACCTACTGCAAGCAGGGAGGCTGGCTTCTGGTAGCAAATGCAAGCACCGCCTGCAGCACTGGCACCTAACCAGATGGGATGGTGGGAAGGAAATGGGGTCTGGCCTGCTGTGCCATGATGTGTGGAGGACCGAGTCCCCTTCATGCTTTGCATTCAAGCAAACTCTGCACTCCTGCCACCTCACCGTGATTTGCGTGGCAGATCAGAGGGACAAACTTCTCCCTGGGGTGATTTATGCACTCACACCTCCTCAAGTGTATTTCACAGACTAAAGCATTTTTCAGTGCCTCATCAATCTCTCTTGTGAGTCTTCCTCAATGCAGGATGCCCAGGGTAACTCCTGGGTCCTGCTGGTTGGCTTTATCTTCACCCACTCTGCCTCTGCATATCTGGTTATCTTCCAGGACACAGGCTGAGATGAGATGGTCAGTCCTTGGGATGATTTTTCTTGTCTCTAAAAGAGGGTTAATTTGCCATGCATTTTTCTGCTTAGGCTATCTTAAATCTGTGTTTTCTTTAGTTGAAACACAAGTGCAGATCTGCTGTACTCCTTATTTTCTGTGATGATCTGTTGCCTACTCTCCATGTGAAAAGCAGGTTTCCGTTTTGATAATTACTGGTTACCTATAGATTGCATGCCCAAGACTACATGTTTCTTTCATTCAGGCTACCTTGTTTTCAATATAATCTCCCAATCTTTTTCATCTGTTGGTCTTAATCTTCCTCAAGCAATGAACAGACCACAAACAGTCGTGGAGTCTGATTTCCTCTGTTTCCATAAGGTCACCGAATCACATACATCAAATATCAACTGCATCTGCTCTGCCATTTAATTTTGATCAATAGCTTTATCACACATGCAGGTGAAGTATGAACATCTGCTTTAGTGCCAGAACTTGAAGACCAGTCAAAGTCATTGTTGTAATTTAACCTCAGAAACTTGTAAAGTCTGCATCCTCCATTCTACTGGGAAATAGGCATTACTGTAGTCTATGTTTAATAACCCGCTGCTTAACCCATTGCTGCACACCAATGTATCATGAAAAATATACTGGGATTCTCAGACTACAATAACTTTGCTCCCTATGATGCTGAAGAAGGGAAAGATCTGAAACTCATAAAAGCTTAGGTGGTTTTCAAAAACTCAGCCATTTTGCAGAAGGTACTGAGTTTTTAACTCCATTTTTGGAAAAATAATAAAAGTGGCCTTTCTGTTACACCATTCAAGTGTTAAATATGTTTTAACTGAGGGATTTTCTTCCGCATGTGAAATTTATCTTCCAGACATCACTTCTTTTGGTACCATAACTGGAAGATGAAATGATAAAAGACCCTAAATTACACAGTCTGAGATATTTTGGCTAACATCTCTATTTTAAAAGCCAATATACACAGTGGTATTTACAGCTCTTGCCTGGAGAACGGCTTATCATAATTTTCTTTTATTAAAGATGCTTGAAGTAAATCTCACCTCTTCTTCAAGGACATAGAGGTTCCCAGCACTAAGGAAATCATATGGCACCAGTCCTCTTTGGTCTCTATCAGAGGGGACAACTCCAAATACCCATCCCAGTGCCAGCCCAACCTCATGGCCATGGTCATGTTGCCACAGACCTTCCAGGACTCTGGTCTTCTGCTCAGCGGACTCTGAGTAGCTCATCAACCTCTCCGTTGAATTAAATTCCATCCCTTGGCCATGATGGTCAAACACCCTTTTGGACAATGTTTATGGCGGATGAGAAGCTCAACATGAGCTGTCAGTGTGCACTTGCAGCCCAGAAAGCCAGTCATATCCTGGGCTGCATCGAGAGGTGGCCAGCAGGTAGAGGGAGGTGATTCTCCCCCTCTACTCCACTCTCATGAGACCCCACCTGGAGTACCACATCCAGTTCCGGAGTGCCTACTACAAGAAGGATATGGACGTGCTGGAGCGTGTTCAGAGAAGGGCCACGAGGATGATCAGAGGGCTGGAGCACCTCTCCTGTGAAGACAGATTGAGAGAGTTGGGGCTGTTCAGTCTGGAGAAAAGAAGGCTTCGAGGAGACCTTATTGTGGCCTTCCAGTATCTCAAGGGGGCCTACAGGAAAGCTGGTGAGGGGCTTTTTAGGGTGTCAGGTAGGATAGGACTAGGGGTAATGGATTAAAGCTGGAGATGGATCGGTTCAGATTGGACGTTAGGAACGAGTTCTTCACCATGAGGGTGGTGAGACACTGGCACAGGTTGCCCAGAGAGGTGGTGGAAGCCCCATTTCTGGAATTTTTTAAGGCCAGGCTGGATGGGGCTCTGAGCAGCCTGATCTAGTGGGGGATGTCCCTGCCCATGGCAGGGGGGTTGGAACTAGATGATCTTTAAGGTCCCTTCCAACCCTGACAGTTCTATGATTCTATGATTCTATGATTCTATGATTCTATGATTCTGTGATTCTGTGTGCAATGTGGCTAGAATTAGTTAAGAACAGCTTATGTGCATGGTCACATATAAGGGATGACGTAAGCCTGCAACAGGTTCATACAACACATGATTTGCATAATAGCTCACTGCTGGCTCTTGGGATTGATAGCGGTACGCACTGAAATGCTGTCATATTTATACATATTGCTACAAATTGACTGCTACCTAACTCTTCATGGTCATTTCTAAATGGTACATCATGGCCTCTGAGACTTTCTGATCCTGAAAGCGGTGGGCTCTAATGCAGGAGGTAAAAGAGAATTAGCTCTTAGCAAGAGAATCAAAAGTACAAAATTGAATCAATTTGACTTCATCCAAGTAAATTACATGGGCTGTGCTACATTAACATAAATAAAATGCATATATATCAGATGATAGTGATGCTGCATAGATCAAGCATATTAGGGAAAATGAGCAATGTGGGTTTGGAAACGTAAAAATACTGTGACAGCTTCTGTATCCTTTTGCTGGTAAAGGATACGAAAGGACTTGTCATGAACTCAGTTATCCATGCCCACAGAAAACCATAAAACCCCTCTGAAATGAGCCAGAATTGTGTTTTCAAAACCAAAGGTCTCTCATACTTAAAGTCCTTTCTGGGAGCTCTTCCAGATCTAAACAGAGTGTCACTAGGAAACAAGAAAGCTCTTTCCCAGTGCCATGGACCTTTCATTTCTGTCCCTGAAAGATTAAATTTAAACACTGCATAGTCTGTTTTTCTGGTTTCCCATCTTGTGACATGCTTGTAGTGAAAAGCTGCCATGCCCAAAGAGCAGGAATTTGCTTCCTATTTGTGTTTCTCTCTATGGCTGCAGGACAAAAGCCTTAGAGTTGTGGTGATGTTATGTGTAAAAAAACCTGCTCACCAGTTTGGGACTACAACTTGCTCATCTCGATCCCTGGCCAGGCTGCACTTTGTGGAAATCCTTGTGTGAAAGAAGAAGGAACCCCTCCTCACGCCCCGCTTCTAGCAGGTAGCTGGGTTGGATTTTTTTTTTTTTTTTGGGTGATGGTGGGATTTGGAGTTAGTTTTCTCTTTCTAAGTGGTGGCTGTTCAGAGGAATGTTAAGAGAAAATCTTGAGAGATGGGATAGAAGTCAGAGGGCAGGGGAAGTTGTTGGAGGTGTAACACAAATTCATTTAGCACATTGCTCTGCAATTTATCGCAGAGGTCTCACCTCCACATATGTGGTGTGTGCTGTGTATTTAGGGACAGCGATGAAACACAGAGGGAAAATGGCTTCCCTATTCCTTCTGCTAATGGGACAGTTTTATAAACTAGAATTTACTTACTGCACGCGGTATTTCTGTCAGAGACACCTAAAAGTGTTTCGACCCATAGATTTTCCTGGAAATAGGGGTAAGTGGATGCAGTTGTGGCTACCTCAGGATGACATCTGAAATGGGTTGTCCCATGGCAGCCAGCTTGGGCTTGCCTCAGTGCTCAACTTTTGCTTTTCCATTAAGCACCTAGTGCTGTGCAAATAAGGATCAAAGCACAAAGTGGTGTTTGTGAACAGAGCAAGAGCACTGACCTTCACAAAAAGCTGCCTGTTTAACCATTTGATTGCTGAGAGCTTGCTGGCAGCATGCAGACAGCAAAGGCACTTGCTTTGCTTCCATAACTGGAGTGACAGAGGAATATGCTGTGCAAATTCTCAGCCGATTCTCTCTTGGTCCCTCCAGCCAGAGGACCTGATAGCTAAGGCTATGTTCTGGGCGCCTTGCAGGTGGGTGTGAAAAGGAGAGTCCTCTCACCATGGGATCAGAACATTAGCAGGGTGCAAGGGTGTAAAATCAGCTTAGAGCTGAGTTTGGAAAGTGGGGGAGCAGTAAAAGGGAAAGGGTTTGCAGAAAAGCAGAAGGCACATTTTATATTTGCCTAACCATCCCCAGATGGGGGAGATTTGTAGGTATTGTGGCTGAGGAGAGTTTTCAAGAGAAAATTAAAGAAAAGGGAAAGATGGGTGCTTTGTGAAATCTGAAGGATTTTACTAAGTACAGAGGGGGAAGTGTGGAAGTGGCTCAGAGGGAAAGCAGCACACCAGAACAAAAAGGCAGACCAAAGACAAGAGGAAGAAGCTCCAAAAGCTGAAGGACCTTGAAGACAAATGACCATGTTTCATATGATGAATAGTCACACAGTCTGCTCCGAACTGCACCTGGCTGCCGCATCAAGGAGTGACGGCTGGCCGTACATGGTCATCAAGGGAGTATCACCACATTCTTCCCTCCCTCTTCCTTAAATTTCTGCTTTTACTAAAAAACAAACAAACAAAAGCTTCCCCCTTCTCTTATCTGTAAAGCTTTGTTAAGATGCTGGCTCTGAATAAGAGGCTTTTTAAGGAGCCAAGCTTTGTACTTCATTTCATGTCATTTCCATTTCAATGGGAAATGTTATCAACTCCTTCACTGAAAGCTAAGAATGGACTGCCTTTAGAATGTGGCCCATTTTCTGGATTACTGAATATCCTTCGGTTTGTGGTATTGTGCTTAAATCCGTCTGTGGCTATATTTTTTACAATTCCCTTTTTTCAGCTTGCTTGAACTCTGAAAGAGGGAAGGTCAACTGATGCAACCTCATAAAATCCCACTGCAAATGTAGGGACTGTCAGAGAATTTCATGTGTTTAGGATTTCTGGCATTTCGAAAAGAAATATTGATTGTCCTTTTCCCATTTGCCTCGAGCAGGTGAATGAAGAAACTTCTGAAGCAATAATTTATTGTGTCTTTACCCATTCACTGAAGCATTTATGAATATAGCCCAAAGTCTCTTGACATTAGCTGTTTGATATGTTATCACACTATTTCACACAGAAACTTGAAGAGCTGACTTGGCTTTCTGTTCAAAGTCATAAACCCTAGACAGCCCTGTGCACGGTGAAACAGGTTACCAGGTGGTGCATCCAGGGAGGCTTTAAGATCTTCTTTAACCTCTCTCTGACCCACAGTGCTCTGGTCTGCTGCACCCATGAGACGTGCATTTGCACTGGCCCTTCCCATGGGATGTCCATGAGGTGGACACCTTCTGTGTCACCTGAGAAGGACAGGAGGGGCAGCACTCACAGGGGGCTGGAAGCATACCCCCAGTTTTGCTCCGAAGATGTGTTAATCATCGGTCAAACAGAGGAAGCAAATTGGTAGCTGTGGCCGACAGCACCAAGGAGGAAGTTCCTTTAATTAGGCTGGGAAAGGCAGGACTAAAGGAGGTGAGAGGGGCAGGGGACAGGATGAGGAACAGAGGGAGACTCCTTTCTGTCATGTCTGGGAGCAATCCCATCATGACACAGTAGCCGCACACCTGTCTATCCATCAGCCTTGCTTCTATGTGACTTTAATTAAATGAGACAGTTATGTAATTATGCTATTTAAGTTTTCAAATTTTAAGGAAAGTGTTTCTGGGACCTTGAGGCTATGAAGTGCCAAGTGCCTCCTGCAATGAAAATCAATGAGACTCACAGTTCTGGATCAAGCCCATTGTGTGCTAAGGTCAAACATACGTTGGGCAAGACTCTGCTGACTTCCTCCTTGCAGTGACATTCACTTTTGACCATGGTGTGGAAATGGAAATGAAAATACACATGACCATTTCTCATTAATGAAAAAGTTTAACTCATACTATAGAGGAGCCTAGGACATTTGGCACTTAGCGATAGCAGGAAACTTCAGAACTTGCATCCTAAAATACAGAGCCTGCTTGCAATGCTAATGGTGCCCATTTCAAAATCAAATTACTTCAGTCAGAGCACAGTCAGGTTGGAGGTGGCATCACTGAAACTGCAATGATAAATATCAGGCTGATTCGGTAATGTGTATATGCCGACACTGAACTGGCGTAAACCACCAGGAAAAGTCTGAAGCAAAGGCTGATCTGGCCCACTGGATAGAAGAGTCTTGTGCTCATTCTCACCAAAAAAAGTGGCTGAACTTCATCAGAGAGATCTTGCCTTCCCTCTACATAGCATGTATGGGTCTGAAATCCTGGTCTGTGGTTATTCATAATCTGTAACCATTTAAAATCTATGAGTCTAAGTAGCTTGCACCCAAGAGTAACATAAGAACCGTCAGAGAAATCCTCTAAACTAAATCTTTAAGCCCTGGAAAAATATCCCAAAGTATTTTGTGTGAGAGTGGGAGAAGGGAATAAAAAGCAAATGAGAAGACCAGTAGGGCTCTAAAAGCAAATATTGGACCAATATTTTAGAAAGTCAAGGGAATGATGGAGGCAACACTGAGCTGCTTTTCTTGGCATGGATCCCAGGCGTAGTCAAAGGAAAGGCTGACAGGGGATGGAATTTGTAAAAAATGTGAGGATGATAGCATGAGTAATGCCAATCAACGTCACTCTATGGAAAACAGGTTTTGTCAAATATATTTTCTAGTATGTTTTCAATAAAATTACAAGTCTGTAGGTTACAAAAGACAGCATTTCCACAAAGTACCTATATTTTTGTGTTTGTGGGGAAAAAAAAGAGCACTAAACACAACTAATGTAGCTCCCATTCAAAGAATGATAAACTAGTGATTGAGAGACTGAAAAAAATGGGAAGCAGGGAAGGGTAATCCCATACAGGGTGACTGTAGTGGAATCCAATGGGAACCTATTCTTGATCTAATGCTATTTAATATAGATTTTATAACCTGAATAGAAAGACCTGCATCTCTAGTGATGACGGCTGATGTAAACCACATGCATTTTCATGTAGATGTAGGTGCAGTTAGAAACTTAGAAATAAATGGAGCAGATCAGGAGTGTAAGATGTGGGGGGAGAGTGTTGCATTTTGGAAATCAATGACCCTAAAACAATCCTGGAAGTAATTTGAGATAAATTACTGAATGCACTGCTTCCAGTAATATGATTTAGCTAGAGGAACAAACAGATTTCAAGAACATCTGAACAAGAATAAGTAGAGAAATGGTATCATCCCTGCATAAAATTAAATTATCTTTCTGTGAGAGCATTACCATAATATTGCATCCATTTCTGGTGTCCAGATCTCAGCAGAGGTCAGGAAGAGTTGGAAAGGTCCAGAAATGAGCCATGTGCTTTCCCAGTGCAGGCTGCAAGAGCATGAACATGTTAAAGGACACATGAGAAGTTTAAGATATGGCTGGAAAAGAGTCTTTATGTCCTATTTAAGAGCTTTCTGATGCCAAAGAGCTCCTTAGGATGATGGAAAGCACAAGGAACTCTGGCCCTTTTTCTATATTAGAGAATTGGATGAATCTGAAAAAAGTGGGAGGAAAGTAAGATGAGGTAAATGGTTTTCTCTCTGCAGCCAGCTTAGGATCATAGAATCATAGAATCATAGAATGGCATAGGCTGGAAGGGACCTTAGAGATCATCTAGTCCAACCTCCCTGTCATGGGCAGGGACGCCTATCAACTAGATCAGGCAACACATGATGAATATGTAAGTGGGTTTGTAGGCTCCAGGTAAGCCTGAAATGGGTGTCTTTCATAGTGGATCCATAAGGTTTGGAAACAATCAAAATAGATGTGTTCTTCCTCTTCACCATCCCTCCCACACACCCATACACAGACAATCAAAGAAAAAGCCACTCTGTAAAACACTGTTCAAGCAATGGTCACATTTTTATGACTCTGAGTAGGTAAGATGTACTGCCTTGAAAGAAATTCACCACAAAATGTGATGTTTCTGCTACACAAAGTATTTTTACTCAGTTTTTAATGTGCTAGTGCCATACCAATACACCTGAAGATGTACTACATGTGCTCTGGACCTGAAGAAACGTGCTCCAAAATTTCTCACGACACAGCCCAGCAAAACATGGCTGGTGGGGCCTTAAGGGGATCCATACAAGAAGGGCTCATTCATACCATCCGCGGTTTGCAGAGTTGCTTCTTGAATGACTAGTTAGTTGCTTTTTACAAAATAAAAATTCTTGTTCTACAAGTTATTGTCTTATATAAATGCAATAGAAGAATGGGCAAGAAATACGCTGTAGAAAGTAACAGCAAACAGACGTGGTACCACGTGAGACACACAGCTCATTTTAAACACCCTGGTCTTAAAGCGCGTTGGTTGTTTTTGATGCTTATTTTGGTGCACAAAGGGTGACGCCACAGCAACTTTTTTTTGTTTTCTCTGGAAACAAACAAAAAGAATCCCTAAAAATTCTCGCTGAGAGCCCGTGTTTCTTGCTTGGCAGCTGTGGCCATTGGGAGAGGCACACCAGACTTGTTATAACGAAACAACCAAGCTACTGACTCCAGCAAAGACAGTGGCCCCCTTCCAGACCTGCAAGGGACTGGTGTTCCAAGCACACACTCACTGATGGGTTACATTAAGCAGCCAGAATTTTCCCTCCACTGCTAATAAAATATGGAAATTATGATTATTCTAGGCTAATATCTCTGTGATTCAAAAGGTATAGAAACATGTAATACTGGAGCCGACCAAGAGAAGAACACACATGGTTGCAACCAAAGAGCACCTCCACACAACTAGTCCTCATCAATCTGGAGATAACAGCTTCTGTATTTTAAAAATAAAGTGATCCATTTGGGTTTTTTTCCCTGTGTATGTATTGTGTCAGATGATAGGAAAATATAGGTGTAAACAAGTCTGCATTGTCTTATTGTCCATAAATAAATAGTCACTAAGTTCGAAGTAGGGCTGGATTTATAAAGCAACTCTCTGCTAATCTGTATTCGGGTCTCAAGTGTATTATCTGTAATTTACAACCAATTTAAATGGCATTAACAGTCTTCCCCTTATGGGAATTTAAATTTGCATCCTACCATTGAATTATACACTGATTGCATATTTTCTATAGGGGACGTAATATTCTTTGAAGCTTGTTTTGAATAATAAAGCATCTATTCATGCACATGGTGCAATGTGTTTCTTTGTCCTGAATGTAATTGAAGTAAAATGTAAGTTAAAGGGATTTTTCCTCTAGCCAAAGGTTTGTTGATTACCATCTATTTTCATCTATTCAAGGTTTTAAAAAGAAAAGAAAAATACAGTAATCTCTTCCTGCATTTGGAACCTCATTTACCACTCAGAGCTTTCCTGAGAGCATCTAGGATGAACAATCAAGAGGTCAAGTTTCAGCCCGTCTTTGGAGGAGAAGAAGAGCAGAAAGGGACAAAACAGTTCCCCAGCCCTCTGAAAAGAAAAAATAAATAAAAGAAAAAACAAATACCAAAAACAAAAAGCAGAGGGAAGCAGACAACACCACATCTAACCTCCAGGAGAAAGATCTTGGCTACCTGTCAGGTAGCTATTCTGCATGCTGCCCATTACTGCGGGCCAGGAACACCGCAACGGACAGCTTCAATGTTAAGTAAGCAAATATGATGAAATAACACTGTTGACCTTTTTATTTTATTTTGATTTGTAAGGGAGGAATAACTGAAATAAAAAACAAACACAACTTACTCCTTCCTAGATGTGAAAAATAAGCACAATGACCACCCAAATGAAAGGATGTTGGCCGGTGGCTGTGTGGTTTGCTGGCAGCACAGGTAGCTCCTCCAGCCACAGCAACCCCACCAGGAAAAGGCATCTCAGGAAGGCTTTGCCGGGGGTGGGTCATCAGGTGCCAGGGGTAGGTGACCAGCTGCAACAGAAGCGGTGGGAATGTCCATCTGGTGTGGACAACCCTTCCACCTTCTCCTGTCCCATCCTACCACCAGCCTTAGGGGCAGCAGGGAGGGCTGCAGAGCTCTGCTCACTGATGGTGCTCTGTACACTCAGCAAACCAGCTGGAGAAATCTAGTTCTCCACTAATTCTCCCGAACTGGGGCACAGCTGCAACGGAAGCAGGGAAAAACCTCTCTGGCATATTATAAGAGATTTTTTTTCTTTTTTTTTTCCTCTCTTTTCCCCTAAAGGTGAACTTCATTTTCAGATGCAAGCAAGCCTGCATCTAACAAAGCCATAGTGGCATTAATAGCTCTGATATTCATGATCCTGGCATTTATCCAGAAATGACAGAGAAGACAAAACATAGTTGATATATTTGGCATTTGTGCGGTGATATAAGTAATGGTTCAGAGTGATGGTTTTTATTTTTCAGTATTGTCTGGTTTCTTCATTTTTGAAACAGCAGGGGCTGCTTCTCCTGTGAAATTCTAGTTTTCCTTTAATTCTTGGGAATTTTGGAAGACTTAAAAAAATATAGAAACTATTGAAAAAGGGAACTTCATGTTAATTTGTGTCTTTCCCTCTTAAAGGGTGATTTTAGAGATCCTTGAGGAAGAAATACTGCTTAAAATCTACCAACTGTGTTTCAGGAAGAGGCAGGGAGGATTGCAGACCATGGCCTTGATCCTACTAGAACGAAATGTTAGACAGCAACAGTAACCGTATCTCTAGACTTAACCAACTTGCACAAGATTTCTTTACAGGCTATCTTAAATTACTGCAGTTAATATTCTATTGGTGCTGTAAAAGTAAGCACCACCAATGCTGCTGTCGCATGCACAGAAAACATCAAAGACCTCTGTAGCTGCGCTGCCTGGAGATAGCGAGAAGGCATAGAGATAGCGAGGGACATAAATACTCTCTTTTATTTTTTGCTTTCCAAAACAACTTCATCGCATCATGTGCACAGGAGAGACAGTGGATGGTCCCTGGGCACTTTGAGGGTAATTGCTGTGTTGTTGAATTTTCCTCAATGATAAACGTTCTTTCATAATCAGCTGGGTACCACTAGTAAACAGTACACGTAGGATATCCCAGATCCTGACCTTCTGCCAAAAAGGCATCCTTCCCCCTTATATTTGCAGACACAAGGAATCGAAGGGAAGAAGGAGGTCAATTAGAGGCAGACACATATCCATCTGTGGGCTGCTGCCCCAAGGGCACCGTGTGTTAGCGCTGTGACCTCACTGCTATCTGCTCCGGCAGTGCGACATGGAGAGGTGGAGCAAGAAATGATGCCAATGGGAAGGTCTTGTGGTTGGGAAGCCCACAGAGTTCACAAGAAAACACTGACAATTCCTGGCACAAAACAAACCTTGAGGGGAATTAGAGCTTCATGACTTCTCAGCTAATTGCAGCCCATAGCTGACAGAGAGCTGCGTGGCTGCAGGGTAGTGGGCCATCCAGCCTAAAACCTGTTGCTGAAAGCCCCCCTCCTGCTGCCTGCCAGGAGAACCTAAGTCCATCCATGGGGCTTCTACCACCTCTTTGGGCAACCTGTTCCAGTGTTTCACCACTCTCATAACAAAAATTTTCTTCCTTGTATCCAGTTTAAATATACCTTCTCTTAGTTTAAAACCATTGTCCCTTGTCCTATCACAACAGGCCCTCATAAATAGATAGTCCTCATCTTTCTTACAGGCCCCCTTTCAGTACTGAAAGGCTGCTAAAAGGTGTCCCCAGAACCTTCTCTTCTCCAGACTAAAAAACTCCAGCTCTCTCGGCCTGTCCTCATAGGAGAGGTGCTCCAGCCCTCTGATCATTTTTGTGGCCTGCTCTGGACCCGTTCCAACAGGTCCATGTTTTTCTTGTGCTGAGGAATTCACAGCTGGACACAGTACTCCAAGTGAGGTCTCACCAGAGCAGAGTAGCAGAATCACCTCCCTTAATCCATTGGCCACGTTTCTTTTGATGCAGCCTAGGATGCAATTGGCCTTCTGGGCCATGAGTGCATACTGCCTGCTCATGTCCAGCTTTTCATCCACCTGTACCCCCAAGTCCTTCTCCACAGGGCTTCTCTCAATCTCTTCATACTCCAGCCTGTATTCATACGGGGGTTGTCCCATGTCCCTGTACCCTGTATGAATACAGGCTGCACCCCAGTGCAGGACCTTGGACTTGGCCTTGCTGAACCTCATGAAGTTGACATAGACCCACTTCTCCAGCTTATCCGGGTCCCTCTGGGTGGCATCTCAACCCTCAGGCCTGTCAACTGCACTACTTAACTTGGTGTTTTCTGCAAACTGGCTGAGGGTGCATTTGATCCCTGATCAAACTGATCCCTTGTCACTGATGAAGACATTAAACAGCACTGGTCACAGTATGGACCTCTAAGGGACAGCACTTGTAACTAATCTCCATCTGGACACTGAGCTGTTGATCACTAGTCTCTGGATGCAACAAATGTCTTATCCACCAAACAGTCCATCCACCAAATCCGTATTCCTCCAGTTTAGAGAGAAGGATGTTGTGGGGCACTGTGCTGAAGGCCTTACAGAGGTCCAGATAGGTGTCATCTGTAGCTCTTCCCTTGTCCACTGATATCTGAGCTGGGAATGGTAAAGTAAGTGCCATCCATCCAGTTTCAGTCAAGGACAGTGTGCAGTAACTCCACTAGAGATTCACATTTTAAATCAGCTTAGACTCAGCAATTCTAACCGAGCTGGCTGGGAAGGCTGTGCCCTGCTTCATGTTTGATACACTTCACCATACTGGGAAAATACTGGCGTAGAGTGACCAGGTAGGGAAACAAGACAGATGTATCCTCAGGTGAAGAAGCTGCTGCTGGTGCTTCTTAAAGATCCACACAGAGCCACTCCCCAGTGTCTTCATTAGTCATGTGGAAATAAATATGAAACCACTGCTGATAAAATACCTAGAGAAAGGCAGGAGCTAAATAAAGCTGAAAGGCTAGTTGCATCACACGGCCAGCTGCACCCAGACAAGCAAAATATGTTTTACTGCAAGCAAATGGAAAGGAAGAGCACGGTCCTGAGGGTGATACCTGAGGATGAGGGGCCACGGCAGGAAAAGTGGTGACCTTAAAAAAGTACTGGAGGTCTTGGTGGAGCCAGTAAAATTTAGTAGACTTTTTCTTTTTCTAAACCATGGATAATTTCTAAAACTTTGGATGAAAGAGCATAGGATGGTGATGGACTGATAGCTGTGGGTAAGACTGGATGCCTTGTGGCATTTCCCAACCAGGATGTCCAGTTGCTGTACAGGGATAACTCGGTGACATCTATATGGGATATTGGCTTTGGCAGATCTGGTGACGATGATCTCCACAGGCTTTAAACTTTATCCATCTACAAAATTGCCACACTGCTTTATAATCTATTATAAATAGACAAGAAATGGGACGAAGTTCCCATAGCAAACCCTCTACCTGCTTTTCAGGCCTCTGCAGCATGAATTTGTGTAAAAAAAAATAGCGGGACAAAGGTGACAAAGCGGACTCAAACATCATCATTGCCATAGCAACAGTGGCATTAGCTTGACACTGCAGCACAAACCAAAATACACCTTTGCAGAGAACATCATGCAAGTCGGGAAATTGCTAGCCCTGTACAGCACACAATGTAAAAAATACAAAACAAAAATGGCCATACATTGCTCAATTAAATGACTAATTGCTATTTCATAATTCATTTTCTGCAAATAAATAGTATCTTAATAATCGGTAAAATCAATTCCCCTTGGCACTAGCAGCAGAAGAAAATACAATCACAAGTTGTGCATCTACTGACAGTGTGGAATAACATCTTTGCCTACAATCTGAAACTATTAAGGCAGCAATATTATAGGAGTTCTCTGACTGCCCTTTCACCATGGCTTCTGCCAGCAGTCCGTTCGGTGATGTGACTAACATCTGTCACATGTGGTTTACTCTTTCTCTCATCTGCTCTCCAGGAATGAGCTACATGTGCAGGAGAGTATTTTGCATTGGGTTTTTGGCAGTTTTTTTTCTTCTTTTAATGTACGTGCTGGGCTGTGTTTAAATAAGGAAAGTTTAGGCTGAAGAAATACACTGTATGCCTGAAGTCCCCTGTGGGATTTTCTGTTGTAGTCTCAGACACAAAAGGATTGAGGAAAGTCTCTTTCTTGCCCAGATGAGTTTAGAAGAGACAGCTCAGTCAGCTCTGCAGAGTGCATCACGTTTACAACCATCCTTATCTTGGTGCTTTAGGCATGGACTGAGATGATGGCCCACAGGAGTGCCCCCCAGTCACACACAGCCAGTGTGGCAAAGCAGGTGCAGAGGTGGGTGGCCAAACCCCAGCACCTGCACCGTGCTGCCACAGCAAATCCGGACATCAGGGGGCGGGCACCATTAGGTACCATTGCCACACAGATGTGGCAATGTTTTTCCAGCACCTGCACCGTGCTGCCACAGCAAATCAGGACATCAGGGGGCCGGCACCATTAGGTGCCATTGCCACACACATGTGGCAATGTTTTGGTTATGCTGGGCCAAGGCACTAGAGATTATTACGGGGATGTTGAGGCTGATTGTTTTGTCTTTGGGAGGCCAGGGCAGAGGGCAGAGAGATAGTCTGATGGGTTTGCGGCAGTCTGGCTTCCGAGGTGATGGTGAGCTGCAGCTCGATCTCTCTAGAGAGCTTCCTACCACCCATTGCTACGTCCAGCAGGAAGCTTCATGTACAGGATGAGCCCTTAGAGAGGAAAAAAAGAAGGAAAAAATACCCCCAAGCCAGTGTAAAACAGTGTGAAATAAAATTACTCTCCACCACGTCTTCTGCAGGTTGGAGGCAGACACCAGGTGTTGCTCAAGAAGCCCCAGGGACATGGTCCCCTTGTTGCAGTAGGTAAGTCAAGGGCACTGTTATGACTTCGTGTCAGCAGAGCAACTAGGAGAGCAGCTCCCATGAATCCACGGTGCCACCTGGCCTCCTACATTTCCCTTGTCCACCTTTCCTCCCTGGCTGACCACTCGAGCCCAGGAGCTGCCCACATTCGTGCAACCCAACAGCTTCTCGTGGCAGAGACTGAGCATACATGAGCTGGGTCCTGGGATGTGGGGAGAGAGATGGGTCCCATCTCCCTGTACCATCAAGTGAGTCCAGAGCTGGAGCAGCTGTCCAGTCCGAAAGCAGCAGTTCCACCAACAAAACAAAAGGAAAAATGGCAGTAAAGGTGGATTTGTTTCCATTTTGAATTATAAAATTGTTAGCCATCTCTAGGTGCTGTTAATCACAACATGCACACCTGAGATGCTTCCAAATACGGTGGAATAGCAGTGATTTGGTCCGCAGCACAGTCAGCCACCCAGCTGGAGCTACCCGGGGGAAAAGGACTCTCCTAATTACTTTAAAGGGATGAGCACTGGCTGTGCTGATGCTGAACTGCTGAAAGCCAGACCCCGCCGGTGAGGTATGGGGTGGGCAACTCCATCATCTTCACTAGGATAATGTAGACAGTACCAGGATAAATCCAGAGGGGAAGAGAAGATATTATCCAGCTGTATCTGGTTTTATACATCCTCTTTCACAGGATCTTTTTTTCCCCACATTATGCATGTGCGTATTTAAGTTGGTTGTAAAGCAACGAATGCTCTTTCATTTTATTTAAGTTCTGCTTCATAAGCAGAGATCATTTCACTTCATGTGTCTGGAGGAGGCGGATCAAACACAATTCAGCCTGCACAGACAGGGATTTATGCTGCCAGAAAGCAATGCTGAGCACAAGGCTGGCAGTGTTTGATGGAGGCAACGCACACAACTTCTCTAAGAGGACAATAAATTCATAATATATAAATCCCAAAGACATTTTTCTGAGACAGCTATAGCTTCTATATACAGATAGGATTATTTTTTTTAAGTGTTAGCTTGACACGTGTTTTTATTGTAATGAGATTGCAACATATCACTTTTATTTGCCGTTACATCGCAACGCGGTCAGATGCCTTTAGAAGCCAGTAGCAAAATGGAGAAAAGCAGGTCACGAAAGTTGACTTGCAATATTCACAGTAAGATCTCATTAGTCACCAAACTGGTATCTTCAATACTTTAATCAATTTCCATAATCAATTAATTCTGTGAAATGACTTTTTAAAAAAAGTAGATAAACCAGAAGCATTGTCCCTCAGGGGATAAAAATTTTTTCAGACTGAGTCCCACTCAGGGGTTTATTGCAGAGACAAATACCATGTCCTCTTCAAAGTTACATGAAGATAATTTCAGCTCTCAGTCAGGGAATTAGGAATCAGCCCATCATAGATGCTTAAGCTGCTTCCATCTCCTTTAAGAAACATCTGTTTCTCAGGCAGATTACCACAGCTGGTGGAAATGTTACTTTATTCTAATCATCTAGAATAAAAAAAACAACATGAATTTCCAGGGAAAGGAATATGATTGCTCTTCACCTTCTCTGTGTGGAGCATAGAAACCACTGGAAGGGCTAGTTGGGAAAAGGCAGCCAGTCTCTCTCAGAAGAGCAAGATCTGCCCCACAGGGTTGTGGCTGCAGCACGAGCTGCCCTGTGTAACAACGCTGATGTTATAGCAGCAGTTTTGGGCCCCCAGCTCTGAGCACTCCACGCCGTGAGCCATGCAAAAGGGCAGCATGAAAGAGAAATGTTTCGTTTTGGTATTGCTGTGGCTGTTTCCAATCTAGCCTGTGAAAATCAGAGCCCCTGTTGAGGTGTTTTGGTCAGGGCAGCGAAGGGGAGCGGTGGCAGGAGTATCTCCAAGCCTTGTGCCCTGGGATGCTTTTGGGGACCCTGGGCATCACTAGGGTGGAGGAAAGATGCTTGCTTCCCATTCAAGCCTTGGGAAACCCTTTCCTTGGACATTTCAAATCTAAAGCAAGCCAGTAACTCATTTGAAAACTGGGAGTACAAAGAAAGCTGGGCTCACCCCTCTCCACCTTCCTACTTACTATACGGGAGTTCAACATCACCTCTGATATGAGAGTTTAGATTAGGATGCAGATATCCACAGGAAAGCCTTTTTTTCTGGTGTTGCATTGTGCTATATACCCTAGAAATAGTTTATTTGGTACTAAAATCAGGGTGGTTTTTTTTTCTCATGGGGGAAAAAAAGTTATTTCTTGGACTCCAGACAGCAAAATGCGGTGGTTTGACACACTGGATATACAGCAGTTTTGTAGTACCCAGCCTGCCCTGCAAAGAAATAGGTGGAGAATTTTCTGAAATATTCCTGGTTTCCCATTCCTCTGCTAGAAATGATAAAAAAGGAAGCAGATATATAATTTATCCTTTTTATACCTTTCCTTGGAGTTTCCTTTAGTTTAATAATGTTGAACATTTTTGCATTTATATGCTCAGAATATGGGGGAAATTAGCTGCAGAGTTTATTTTCCAATAAATTTTCTCCGGTTTTGTGATTATTCACTGTTTGTTAACCATATATCACATTGAAACGACACATAGCCTTGTAGAAAGGTGGCTGAGAAAGGAAGGGACAAGAGGACATTCCTTCTACTACAGGGTGAAATGCTTTTCTTTTCCACTCTGCTCCTTTATGGAGGAGAGGAACAGGGGAGTATTATCACTTTTTTTTTTTTTGCCCCATAGCTCTCCTTGAGGAAGGTCTCTTTTGGTAACACACCGCTGCCTCCCCACCCCCAGCTTGGGGAACACGGAGACAGGGACCAAAACAATGCTGAGAGACGAGTGTCACCTGGCCCCTCGCTGCCCTTACCACCTTGAAATTGCAGCAATTGGCCTGCCTGTTTTCTGGATCCCAGTTAAACCGAGTGTTTAGTTTCTCACAGGGCCATGGGATAATTTAGACTGGCAGGGACCTCAAGAGGTCTACCCTGAAGCAGGACCAGCTCTGGGCTCACAAACTTGGTCTTCAAACCCTTCAAGGATGGAGCAGGCACAACCTGTGCCATTGCCCAGCTGTCCTCATGGGTGAAAGTCTTCTCCTTACACCCACCCTGACTCTTCTGTTTCAGCTCTTACCCTCCTACCAAGCACCACCACAGAGAGCCTGGCTCCATCCTGATGACATTCCTGTAAGCATCCCTTGTTTATTTATTTGTAATAGATTATAAAGCAGTTTTGGGTCCTCCTTAAATGGTCTCTTCTCCAGGCTCAGCCCCCTCAGCCATCATTTAAACCAATACATGAATGCAAAATAATCAGCAAAAATAAAATCCAGACTACCTTCAGACACCAAATGGTTATTCCCTGGCATCACCATCAGTGTTTTTCTAAAATACTACAGTTACAGATGTAGTTAAACAAGAAATTTTCAGCCTTCCTTGACTTGAAAGCCTATACTCCACCTCTGGATCTGTAACCCCCACCTCTGACTTTCCCACCCAGTTGTGAACCTCCTGACTTTGAGTCTGTACAGCAAAGGGAGCCCTCCTAACTCTATTGTCTGTCAGACCTATAAGAACTGCAGAGGATCATATAATGCAAAGACTTAACAATTCCACATTTTTAATTGAGCAAGTGTCTCAGAATTCAGTTTTTAGCCTAGGAATTACCAAGGCAGCCTTAAATGGTTGACTTTCTGAACACATGAAACAACATTCTGTCCACAACCCAGTCATTATAATCTCATAGAGATAAGGAGGATAAGACACATGAGGGTGGAGTAAGGAAAGTATGTTGGAAATAACCTTTAATTAAAAAAATAACCAACAACAACTGGAAGTCATGTCAAGTGAACCTTTGGGAATGGATGAAAATAGATGAAAGAAGGAAAATGAGATGTAGCTCTGGTAGATGAACGAAGGGAAGTCTTTAAATGGCTTAATAATAGGAACACGTTGGGAAGCAGTGAGGTTAATACAGAAATGACATAAAGCAGTGGGGGGTCTTGGACTAGATTTATTGTGCATACTAATTGGAGGACACTGAATACCAGATAATAGCTGAAGGATGGGGCTGCAGCTCTGTCAACATCCTCTTGTTCACAAAGGATGATCTGGCAGAGTTTAATAGCTTCACAATATCGCTGGGAGTGACACTTTAATAGGTAACAAAACGCTGCATTTCAGCACCATGCGGGGGGAAACCACAAGAAAGAGAGTGTGGAAGGGGATGTCACCGGAGGCCTAGCTGACAGCCTCCAGATCTGAAAGCAGCACAATTTCCCCAGCCTTTCTCAGCGTAAAAGAAGAGCTCAAACATTCATCCGAGGCATTATTAAAGCAAGAGTTAAAATAATAGCACCAACAACTGAGACCATAAATGTCATTTAAGTCTTTTAATCCTTATAACCTTGTGCTGACTGAGCTCAAGCATTAGCTCATTAAAACCTGAAAGTTAATTGCAACAGGAAAAGCAAGCAGCCCTTTCTGGTTCTTACTGCCCAAGCTAGGGTAAGTGCAGAAATTACCCAGGCAGCAAGTAGATTTGGTTTTTCTGTGCTAGCACTTTATTAACAGTTCATGCAAAAAATCATATAGGAAGCAGTGATGTAGGAGAAGTCATGGTGGGCGAGTGTGAGCCTCAGCTTTGCAATACTTGAGCTCTGAGTTACAAGGCAGACTGCTGAGTAAGGAAACCATTTGCTAAGAGAGGTACTTAATGAATATTGTTTTGTGTAGCTTATGATACGTCAGCACTGGAACACTGTTTATAGAGGTCAGGTAGCAGCCTCTGAACAGCGGCTTGATAGTCTTATGAAATCTCATTCCTTAAAATCAGAGCATGGCGGCTGAGGAAATGTTTATGTGGCACCGGAGGCGGGAGGCGGGGTGTGCAGAGGAGCGGCTGCCCCACTGGTGTCATGCTCGGTGGGCTCTGCTGGGTTGACAGCTCTGTCATAGTGTCTGAGGAGAGTGATGCACGAGGACTTGGTGGGATGTCCCGCTGCAGCTCTGACAATCCCAGATGCCTGCAGACAGGCAACAGACCACCACTGTCCCCAGAGGCTTGTGCAGGAACACCTACGTTTTATCAGCTGAATACATCACTGGACTCCACACTGATATTCCCTAGATATACGCTGACTGCCACAGGAGCTTGAACTCCAGCCTCACCTGTAGCCACCCACACTGTGAGAAATTTCTAGGCATCTAAGTTAAAAACCAAATCTCATCTACCCTCCTTGCCTTGGCACCTTTGTTACACTGGCACTGAGTGAATGTAATAGACACTCTTCCTGCCACAGTCTCCACTTAAGTGCCAAAGAGCAAGGTATACTGTTCTCTGTGGGGTGTTTATTTTTTTAAAGATGCAATGCAGGGAGACATGAGAGCATTTGTGCGTGTTGGTCTGACCTCAAGAGAGCTTGGAGATATTTAGGGTGAGATGTCATGCAAGTTGCCATAAATAAACAGAAGACACCAGCCAGTGCCTGTCTTATAAGAGGCCAAAACACTTGCATCTCTACCCATCCACCTAAAAGGGAAAATCATCTTTGAAGTGATTTTTTTTTTCCAGGCTGTTGCACATGGTGGGTCAAAGGGAGGAAGGAAACTTTGGTGGCTCAACACCATGAGCCCCTGTCCCCTCACTCATCCTATCTCCTCTGCACAGCATCGCCCTTAAATATCTGTTACTTGCTGATTTTTAGGCATCCTTTGTTCAACAGGTGCACAGCTAGGGGGAATTAGTGAACTGGATGCACTCAGGGCAGCAAAGAGGAACTTTAATAGAAAGTAAATTTACTGGCAAAGGATGTGTCAGGATCATGTAAAACGCACTTGGTAAAGTACTTTGCTATGCAACTAGAAACCGTCCAGCTAAAGAAGATCAGATATTTATCTGCCAAGGCACATTACTAGGATAAGCTGAGCATGTAATCTAAGCAGATGACCCCACACGGTACTTGTTTAACTGGCTCCATTTGTGTGAAAGCGCCGGAGTCAGATAATGAAAGAAATGTTTCCTCTCAGCTGGGATACAATTCCCTTGACATTCAGAGCACATCACCAAAATCATGTTCCTCTCGGATTTCTGACTGAGCGTCGACTTTTCTTAGGTAACCGTGACTGTGCACAGACCCATAAACACAAATGGGGAGAACATGACAGGCTGGGGAAGAATTTTCTTGAGGATGTGGAAGGTATAAAACAAACACTAGAGGATCAGACCAAATGAAATCCTCAGATGTACCCCACAGCCTGAGGCTGGCTCAGCTGGGAGCATCACTGTGGGAGTACGTAGTGTGGGGCAGCCCCACGGCCCTGGGGGACTGGAGGGAAATGGCTGCTGGGTGCTCTCTGTCAGTGACATGGGTTTTGCTCCTCAAGTCTGAGCTCTGTGGTCTCACCAAGATCTTTGGGTTTGATGCAAATTTTGAGGGTGCACTAACTGACAATGTCCAGGAAGCTGTATTGGGTGATTTAACAGTTCTTTCAGCCTTGCACCCCATACAACTGGAAAACATCCCACAAAATCCTTATCATAGACCTGTTGTGAGCTGGTGCATTTATTTCTTGTTATGGAAATGTCAGTGCTGCTAAAATGCACTAGCTTTGGCACCTCTAGCTGTCTTATATCTGTGGCAAGATCTCATTTGCAGTTTCTGTAGCTGGGAACCATCCCAAGGGCTAAGCCCTAGGAGCCAAAAGCAATACAGCAAGGGAACTGGGCCCCGAGTTTGGCTTTTCTCCCCCAGTCCAATACACTGACACACTGTGCCCTTTGCAAGGTGCCCGACCTTCTCATGTCTCAGTCAGCCCAGCTGCCAAACTGTGTAACAGCAGCATCACACTGAGAGCCATATGTTGCTGCTGGGCTGTTTGGGGGAAAATTAAATTAAAAAAATCTGTAACAGTTGTTTTAATGCCATTTCTTGTTTGCTTGAAATCTTGGTCCCCAACTACCATTACACAGTGGAAAGGTACAAGCCTATGGTTTCCAGTCACTTGAGGGACATGCTGGACACTGAGGAGCTGCTGCTGATGGGCAACATGGAGACTCCCAGCCCTTGGAGAGCTCTTGAGAGGGAAACTGAAAACAAGGCAGAAAAGTTCAGGAAGAACAGTGGCTTTACTTGCTTCAAAATTCAGCTAAAAGCAAAAATTGCAGTACGCTACCTTACCATAGACCTTCTCTTTCTCCAAAAGAACATCTTTAAGCTGGTGGTTAACTTCATTCCACAGATTTTTTTGCTCCCTTCCTCCCTCTCCCACCCCTTCTCCACAAATGTGGTTACCAGAATAGAGGAACATCCAATCTACAGGACAGCCTTAGAAACTCTACTGTGCAGGTTATCACTGCTGCAGGACACAGAGAGCTATGAGGTTAGGGATTGAGTTGAAAGCACAGACTAAAACTCCTATAGAGGAACTGGTTTCTCTTTGTAACGAGAAAACGGGCAGAGCTCTGGGGTGTTGTCAGTTTGAGCAATGGTGTGGATGAGGCACCCAAAGTGCCCTGCATCACTGAAGCCAGCAGAACCCCCAATCTTGCTCCATGGCACAGACGAGGGGGAGAAGCATGATCAGTCCTTTGCTTAGGGTTAAGGCTTGAGAGCAACTAATATACCAAAATATGTTTAAGGCAAAAGGAGAAAAAAACCCAACATGTTTACTTCTTTTATGAAGACTGTGAGAACTAGGCTTTTATTTCCTGAAAAAAAAATGGAGAGTCTTGAGAGTACAAAGCTCTTCCCAGGATGGGTAAGAGACTTTCACTTTAAAAACAAATCACAATATCATAGCAATGCCTCACACACACACATATTTTCCTCCCATGTTTCTACACTGAATAGTCAAGAGCAACAACAGAAATAACCCTACGGCATACACAGAAGCAGCTAATATATCCAGTTTGATGCTTTGTCTCTAATGTTGTTTTATGTACAACATCAGTCGTTTGTTTGCAGCCATTAGTGTTAAGATCTCATTTGTACGACACTTTTATCTCCTCCCTTTTATTAGCACTGAAGCTGAATTTCTAACTGAAAGCACTCTCTCCTCTTGTTATTCGTGCAAGGCCTAATGATAATAATGGTTTAGGTGGCGGCGGAGGCACGGGCCTCCAGCAGTTGCCATGTGGGTCCCGCGCAGAGCAGAGCAGAGCTGATGGTGCCCCAGACAACACGGCTTTTATCCCAGGGGTCACCTATATCAGCTCAGGTGGGTGTGCTTATTTGCAGACATTCGTCTGTAACCACAGGAGAGGCCCAGGGTAGCCTCAAACTTGGGGGCTTGCCTGGCTCCTCATCTTCCTCCTGCCAGGCTGCAGGGTGGGAGTGCCAAGGCTCCAAAAGGTGCCTCTACGCTTCCCTCTCAGATAGCCCTTAAGGGAAAAGATGCTGCTTACGCTTGGGTCATGTTTCATTAGCATCTCGGAAGGTTAGAAATGTCGTTCTTTTATTTTTTTTTCCCCCCAAGATTTCATCCCCACTAGAAACTTGAGGCCAGGGAGGAGATGTCTAGTTCAGAGGCTCTTCGCCTCAGAGCTGTTTTCTCAACAGTGCTCCGTCAAGGGCAGCCTTTGTCTGGGTTGGGATAAAGGCACTTCTCTAATTAAGTTAGCTTAACCACCACTCGGGAAATACAATGTTCGCTAAACTCATCCACAGCTAGGCAGTGACGAGGATCGCAGCTATTCTGTGGGAATGGAGCACACGTCAATTATCCTCAGAATTTCAAAGCTGCAAAACCCAACAGTTTCCTTGGCAAAATCTGCCAGGCATGACATGACTGCTACTCACGCTCTGCGCATTTCCTAATGCAAAGAATTGGACAACCTCAAATACCGTTTCCAAGAATAGCAAGGGCAAATGAACTGCAAATTACTAAATTCCTTTTATTGCTGGGAGCTACAAAGTAATTTAAATTAGTTTCAGTCTGAAGTGAACTATGGGGCAAGCCGGGAAAATAAGTGGTGACATTTTAGGAATACTTTTTATGATCATTTAAAGAAAATATTTCATCTCACACCAAGGTATTTAGTAGTCCTAGGAAAGACACATTTTTTTAAATCATTGCTTTGTGCGCGTGCATACACATAGCACATTTAAATACATATGTATACACATATGTATGCATTAACGTATAATGAAAATTGAATAATTGTCATTCACTGAGCACCTAGCCTTTGCAGGGAAAGGGACAGCAACTGAACCAAAGCAATGCTTTTATGTTTTTATGGAAAACCTCTGTTAATATTAGGATCTGGTTACATAATGCCCTTTCCCTCTTTCCTAAGTTCTTGTCTGTAGGTGAGTTTACTGAGCACGTCAGTAAAATAATGACCTTTTACACCCTTTGAGAAGTTTCCTGGTACAGGAACTACTTCTGGACCCCTGCTGTGGTTTTGATTATTGTCCTACCTGTGACTTCTGCAGACCTGAGCTGGTTTGCTTCTGCAATCAAAGGGAAGAGAGGGGAATGAACTACAGCACCTGCCACTGCATCATTGTGGCTAGAATGGAGAAGTCATAAAATGCTCTGCCTTAAATGAAATAGGATAAAGGGACTAGATGCTTCCCCCTCTTGCAGCATCACTGTGAAAATAACTCAGCCATGCCAAGTGATGTTAACTGTACAAGCGTTGCATGTCACAGCTAGAGCAGATGGTTAACAATAGCAACAAGGAGAGTAATAATATTTAAAAAATACAAGAAAATGGATGGAAATCTTTCATGCCGTCATGTTTTCTTTCAGTGAAGGGAAGCTAAATTTTCAGCCAGCAGAAAAGCAAAGGACGGGATTTGTCCCCTTTACAAATAATGGAATAGCAGCTGCAAACATTAGATGCAATATGCAGTTGCAAGAAAGCTTTCAGTCAAGTGGAGATGATAACTTTTTCACAGTACAAAGCACTTTCTGGGACTGCAGTGTCCTAAATGTAAAGCAATACAGTGCAAGTGTCATAGAAATCAGACTGCTGTGGGATGAACGGGTGAAGGGAGTGAGGGTGTAATTTCAAAGGGGAGTGTTTGAGGTGATGGAGGTGGCAAGGACCAGCCCATACTTTGTTGGCAGGATTTTTTTTTGTCTGTGTTCATGCATTTCACTGTTCCCGTAGTTTTAAACTGTGCAATTTCTGTGCTGCTTCTCCCAATGGGACTCACATATTTCTGTAGTTTTAAACTTTGCAATTTCTATCCTGCTTCTCCTAATGTGACTCACATATTCGCCCTGTTCGGTACATGGACTGCAGGCAGGTGATGGTGAAGATGAAGATGTAGTGGGAGGAGATGCTATGATAAGAGATAAGCAAGAAAAACTGAAGAGAAACATACTGGGATGTCCTCAGGGCACAGTACATGTCCTAAATCTGCCCTGACCTCCATCCTGACCCCAGAGTCACCAGACGGTCATAGAATCATAGAATGCCATAGGCTGGAAGGGACCTTAGAGATCATCTAGTCCAACCTCCCTGTTGTGGGCAGGGACGCCATCTCTCGACTAGATCAGGCCACACATGGGGACCGAGCAGGAATCGAACCCACGACCTCGGTGTTGGTCCTTGTTGCCAGCACCACGGTCAAACCACTGAGCTAACTGGCCCCCCTGATGCTGTACCTGCCGGTGATACTCTGCTTACAGGTTTGCAGAGCAGTAGCTTTATTTTACTCATTTAAGTATGACAAGGAGACAGGAAGGAGTGAAAATAATTATGTGTATTTTGTCTCAAAAATATTATTGATAGAGAGATTATGTTGACCAAAGTCTGATTTCTTAGCAGACAAACTGAAAGACCAAGTTCTATACATTTTTCTGCCAGCCCTGGCCAGAAACACAGAGCCTTTGAAATCCCCCAGAATTGACTGTCCAGAAAATTTTGCCTCTAAAGTAGTCAAATTGCGCCTTACTAAAGCTTGAATCGAGCTCAATAACCTACGAAAAACTGGGCTATTTCATGGAGCACCCATATTTTGCTAACCGCAAGTCAAATTTGTGGTAACAACAGCAGAGATGGAAAAATTCACACTACAACTTTGATATCCAGATCCATCTCTTTGCTGTATATTATTTGAATATAGGCGCTTTAAAAAAAAAATAAATTACTATACAAAGTTTACTTCGGGAGTATCTGCACACAATACCCCTGATTTTGATTCTAGTACCAAAAATCAGTCAGGACCTAGGGTGAAACAACGTCTTTAGTGCTGGAGAAAATAATTTTATGGAGGGTAAATCCAGGTGCACATTGGCAGAGGATGCAATCAGAGATCTACTTCCAGCTGAAATAGCCTCTTCAGAGTTGAGAAGAGTGGGTGGCTGGCAATGAATAATTTATTTGATGGATTGAGTCTCCTGTTACTACCTGTGGATACTGAAAGAGTGGGCTGCAGATCCTTCAGATATATTTGATTATCTGAATGACTTTCTAAATGTTAAATTCAGAGGCTCAGTTGATTCCAAACACTGTTCTGTAGGTGTTCAATATTTGAAAGCTGCAATCTGGTTGTCATTAGGCAGAGATTGTAGGACACAGTTTCCGATCCCCTGATTCCTGACACATTGATATTTCATCAGGAATTACCATTCCTGCAAGTGTAAAATTCATTTTTCACTACTCCTCAGGCACATTTTTGAAATTAAGTTTCCACAAATGTCCATGCCAAAAAAACCTGCTGTATGAATATGCAACAGGGCAAACACAAGAGGAACCATGACTTATGTGATTCTGTTTGAAGCATTCAGGGTGTTATACCTAGATTTTTTTTCATAGTACGTGCAATGTTTCACATAAAAACATTTCGATTCTGTTTTTGTATTGTTACAGTTTTACTGCTGTGTAGTAATACTTGTGGACTGAGGACAGGTGATTTTGGAAAGCAGGCCAGTAAGGGAAAGTCCAACAGCCTGGATTTAATCGTCTTAATTAATGTTCACATATTGCTACAGCCACTGATAGAAATGCTGCTTGCTTGCTTCCCGTAACAATTACGGGGCACTTGTACCTACCTGGGTTATTGCAGCTGCAGGCGAGGTAGAGGCAGGTATTTGCAGTGCAGCTACCTCTGTGCTGTGCTCGGTGGTCCAGGCTGATTTGGGAGGCTGAGCCTTCTGTCAAATGTCCCATTTGATGAAATCTTATTCTTCCTATTCAGGATTTTACTTTCTTGCCCACTCTGCCCGCATGGAGGACACAAATCAGGGCAGAGGAAACTGTGCAACTGTTCCCATGTCCAGGAAGGGTGGTGGGGATGGCATGCTCTGCCAGCCAGGCTGGGGTGGGGTGTCCAGCATGGGGACAAAGCTGTAGTGGTCTGGTCGGGCTGCCACACATGCCTTGGTGGGGTTAGCTCACATTAGGCAAAACAAAGAGGTAGCAGGGCAAGGGCAATCTTGAAAGGTTGCAAATGGAGGTCTTTCAGTCAGCGCTGCCCTCCTGAGCTCCTGTTCTCTGCTTCTGCATTTGAATGTTGTAATAAGATAAAAGCGAAAGCAGGTTTGTATTAGGCTGAGCAAACAAAAAGGGAGCAGGACTTTTCCATTTAAAATCCCAGCCGATGCAAAGTGTCCAATTTCCCCTACTCTTTTCAGCCTGCAGCACAAACCAAGCTATCTCAGCATGGTTGTTGACACCTACTGAAATAAAAATGCATGAAGTCATCTTTATGAAGGTCACAGTGACCTCAGTGCTTAGCACAAAATTCTCACTTAAGCTGGGGTTTCTGGCACATCCTTGTTTGTAGCTAGGGAACCAGGCATTTTGCACGATAAGAGGCATGATCTTCCATTGGCTTTGCTCATTCCCAGCCTGACTTGGCTGTGCCAGAAGTACAGTTGGGCTGAAAAATGGCTGCTGATCAGACAAAGTGAATTCAAGGACATGGCTCAAGGCGAACGCTGAGAAACTGCTGCATCACTTTCAAACGAAGGGAACCAGCCTGCACTATCCTCTTTGCCAAATTAAATAAGGAGCAGTTGCGAAGAAATGAATGAAACACATTTTTACTAGAGTGAAGAAAGTGGGGCAGCAAATAAAGGGTGATTTCTAAAAGAGTCTGGAGATTTTGAATCGCACCAAGACTCCGGGAACCTATCCTCACTGCAAGTTGTTTCAAAAACTTCGTTGTAATATGTTCCTCCAACTGTGGTAGAAGTGGGAACGGCTACAGAATTTGACATCTCAAAACTTGGCTTCGGCACGGATTTTCCTTTAAAAATAAAGATTCATTTTGAATGGAGTGCAATAACTCTAATACTAACGTTACCAGCATACTTAGGACTAGTCTGAAATATAAAGTATTATGTGATGAGGATTGAAGTGGGTCTCTCCACTAACACATTTTTCCACTCTCTTGAATATTGCGCTGCCATTAATACTAAGACCCAATACTACCGAAAAAGCTCCAGACTTACTCTGCAGCACTGCAAAAAGACTGTGCTTTAGGACAACAGGGAAGGGGGCTCGTGCTCACACGCGTTACAAAACTGCCCTTCGCTGCTTCCCATCCATATCCCTGCCTTCGGCTGCCCAAGCACAGGGTGCTCAGGGAAGAGGGCTCAGGGATTGGTAAATATGTTTACAGCCTTTTCTGCATCCCAAACAATAGGACCTGTGACCGGAGGGAGGGCTTTTCTGTTGGATTTTAATGTCTTAAAAGCAGATGAAGTATTATGAAAAATGTGTGCAACACCTTCTTCAAACTATTTTTTTTTTAACATTTAAAAAATACTGTATGGAAATCAGGAACAAATATCCCCTCAAAAATGTCTATCTCTTTTGATATATGCTCTGAATATTTTCTTACGGATATGGTTTGGTGGTGGACCTGGCATTGCTGGCCTAACGATTGGACTCAGTGATCTGATTGCTGGCTTAACGATTGGACTCAGTGATCTCCAACCTAAACAATTCCATGACTCTATGATTCTATGCATCTGTGTCTGCAGATCTTCACCTTAGTGACATATGAAATATAGGATATTGTGTGATGTTACTGATAGTGATAAAATCACGTTCGAGTAAGAAGTCAATATAATGTGACAGGAGGGTGTAGTTATTTAATATAGTCAAATAGCATCGAAGCAAAGGCAAAACAGGCTCACAAAAGGGAGCATGACAAGAATGGACACAAAAAATAAATGCAGTGACGAAAGCAGTACATGGACCTTCATGAAAAGGCACCTCTTAGCCAGGTGCAGCATAGTGTGGAAGGGGCAGAGATGCTGTGCTGCAGCAGCAAGTCAAGGGCCACCTCACAGACAGGACAGGCCTCTTGAGGAGCAAAGCCAGCCTTGACTATACCGGGTCGACCAGGGCCCTGGGTCAAGGAAGGCCGTGTCAGGGAACTTGGCCAAAACACTACTTCTGCTAATTAAAATGTTATTTTTCAAATCACCAGCGTTGATGCAAATATCACCTGACAGCACCTTGGGATCATCAGGTTGCTAGATGAAGTGAGGTTTCTTAATGGAGTTTGATGAGGTCTAGTTAAGATGCAAACATCTATTTAAGATGCCCTATAGACTAATTACAATTGAACTCAAAACCCCAGTCATTTTCTGAATGTATGACTTGGTGCTGAAGTGCTCCAAAGACCTGACTTTTTTTCAGCTTGTGAATTATTTCACCAAACTGATGGTTAAGGGAATTCATTGGCCAAAGCCATTGCCTCCAATGAGTGGAGAGTCATACCACTAGGGTAAACTAAACCGTTTAGATGACTGTTTTCACAGAGAAGAGGAGACTTTCCACATTTACAGCCAAAATCTATATTGGAAGGGTGCTGCGGCACCTTGTCAGCAAAATTCTCTTTTTTTGGTTAAAAAAAAGTATCTTACCAGCTACACTAATTAACATGCAATGAAGTTCGAAAGGCTGCCAAGGCATCTACAGTAGCACAGTGAATGGTCAGAAAACTCAGACAAGAACTTAGTGTTCCTGCCTCGTCATGCTTCTTTCCGCCACGTAGGTGGACAGGCTGAAATGGGCTGTGTGACCTCCTTCTGTCAGAAGCTATTATTCATGTTGCGCCACTAATGCCTCTGGCTAGCTCGTCTGCCAAATCTTACATTAAAAAAGAAAAAAAAAAGTCATTGGGTCCATTTCATCTCTCAGGACTGGCCACTGCCATGAGCCTTGCTGAGGTTGAGATAACCCCACCCTCAGTGATGGGGCAGCAGGGCCAGCCCTAAGGTTCTGCTAGGGCTTGCAGTGGGAATTGCAAAGAGAATTGTAGTGGGAATTGCAAAGCCAATTGCAATGGGAATCAGAGTGGGAATTGCCCTGGCAACTGCAAACGGAATTGCAACAGGCGCTGCACTGGGAATCACGGTGGGAATTGCACTTGGAGTTGCAGTGGAAATTTTACGGGGAATTGCAAAGGGAATCACAGTGGGAACTACAGTGGAAAGCACCCTGGGAACTGAGGTGAGAACCGCACCAGGAACTGCAATGCAAAT
>NW_009735658.1:17063-22755 GCF_000703405.1 Apaloderma vittatum | reverse complement strand
GAATTGCCCAGCTGCAGCAAGGGTGCAGAGATCTCACCAAAAGAGCAGCTGTAGCTGCAGTCTGTTGTGGTGATGAGGGCAGGCCAGCACAGGTGCACCACTGCATCCCCTCTGGACACCTCCACGCTGCTCCTGGCTGGTGTGGCTCCCACCTTGCGTGTCTCTCATCCACCTGCACTGCTGGTGTGGTGCTGTCTCCTCTAGCACACCTGCAGTAATTCAGGGCTGTCAGGTATGGAGAGAGAGGCCCTCAGTTGGGAATTTTGGCTAGCTGATGAGCTGAGGAGCTTGCATGATTTAATCCTTCTTCAGGAACCTCTGGGGAGCCCATAAAACTCATTACCGTGGCTCTGAACCTTTGCCTCCTTGAGGAAGATGGTAGCATATGACTTATTGTAGCATCGTTGGTCCCGAGTCAGTAAAATCGGAGGGCAGTGGGTGCCGTGATGAAAACCCATCACTGCTGGGGCTGACAAGGCAGTGGGGTGGTTTTGTATAGCACCAGGGAAAACCTCTGAGTGAGGACCCAGGAGGAGCCAGAGCGCAGCCAGTGATACCCAGTGGCTGGGCCACGCTGGGGAGGTGGGGGACCCTCCTTCCGGGAAGGCTGGCAGTCATCATCCGGGATGATGCTCACGGCCAGTCCTGCATACATGACCTCGCTTTAGCTCCTGTCTAATCATCTGCATAAGCAATAATAAATCATTTAAAATTCAGGCTGGATACAGTTAAGTCTCCCATTAAGCACTGTGTGTGTGGCAAGAGGGGTCAGGGCGGCTTCTTTAAAGGTAGGTGAGCTGGTTATGCTACCCCTTGGTGAAGGTATATATGCTGAGCAGGATTCAAGAGTAGACTTTGCTCAACAGCAAGGAAGTTTACGGCCTGCTGTAGCATTTTGTGGAATGGAATAGAGGCCTGCATGCAGGGAAGAGATAAGTTCAGGTGTTGCAGCCATCTAGGCTCGCAGAGGACTCCCACCTTGAGAGGTTAGCTCTCTCCCAGTGTTTCCAGTTAGGACACGTTTATCTCGTTTTCATCTGGGCTCTGAGTCAGGAAGGTAATAAAAAAATAACTCTTCTGAGTGTTCTTGCACTGTGTGTGTGTTTTCACAGGAATTTACAGACACCTGAAAAGGATATTTGCAAAATGACCTATGATCCTTAACCTGCGGTACACACAATAAATCTGCCAGCCTAACCATTGCCAGCCTTTCTGAATGAATGGCTGCATTATACCAGCACATGTGTATGGCTATGGGGCTGTATATCTTATTGGACCTCATACTCCAATCAACATTTAAAAATAAAAGAAAACCCATACACAACTATCTAGACATAAATTCTCTCACAGAGATTTGGTTCTCCCTTCTCCCTCGCCCCTTTCCACCCTGACTGATGGCTTTATTATACAAGGGACAGTAATAAACATCCTAGCTAAGCCAATGAACTTCTTCTCTCCCACGTAAATATCTCCTTGGAGGATACTAGGTATGACCAACGGAAGAGTAATGCCTTTCCCCCCCCCAGTTATTCAGTGTTAATGAAATAACTGGTCATCAAAATGTAGGCTTGGATGTGATGGATTCCCAATTTGTATCTGGACAGTAAAACAGACTTTCAGTAGGAGAAGAAACCAGCTACCATCTTTAAAGGGAAGGATGTTGCCAACCACATTGGGCTTAAGGTAACATTATATGAGTAATTGCCTTTTGGTTCATCAGACAACCTAAAGAAGAATCTAAATATAGGGCCAGATCAACCCAGAATAAATAGCTTTTACTTGTTTTCCCTCACCAAGTAAAACCAAGAAAAGGTAATTTTCCATTTCAGTCAACAACATAAAATATAACATGCTGATTTTTGTTCATATCATAAAAGCCAAGGGAGTGAAGGCTGTATTCACAAAACTGCCTGCGAAATTTCCTTGTGCCCAGTCCAGCTCAGGGAGCAGCCAATATATATTAGTCTCAGCTTCACATCGCTCTGAGAGGATTCAACTCAGCTCTTAGGACCATAAACCAACCATGGGGACCCAGGATGATCCAGGATGAACTCAGACTGTTCTGCTGAAGTTGTTTTTCATTGGTAATATAAATAACCATTCATCCAGAAAATTAACATTTTCCTAGCTCATTGGTTGGGCTCCTCTGAAAAGAAGACCTTAGCAGGTTGACTAGGAAGTCTGTCCTCCATTAGTAATAATCTATTTGCTGATGAGACTTTTCTTGACTTTCACTATCTTAATACAGTTACTTCTTCCAATTAAAAAAAAAAAGAGCAATACAGTGTGCCTGGGTTTCTCTTGTCTGAGTGGAGATCCCTTTCATAATCTCTCATTTCCTAAATTTAGCTATATATCTGATGAGATAATGGACACACAGAGCTATGCCCACACTCTTCTCCCATATATGCAGTGATACACTGGATGCCCTGAAATCAAGTGCTATAAAACTACAGTGAAAAACATAAGGAGGCAAAAAAGACCCTCCCATCTGATTTTGTTTGACCTCACTGGGCTGTTACACTGATGTTTTTTCATTTGAGCACAAGTTTGACATAACAATTCAATTTTAAAAACTAATAAATGGATGAGTATTGTAAATAGCCCATAGAATTTTTTAAAACATTCAAACCATTTTCCTTGGAAACCATTGATTATTTTGTTTTGACTATCTAGGTATTTTTCATACTTTAGTATTAAAAATAATAACCTTGTAGGGGAAGATTTTAGCATGGTGAAAGGACTGACAATTAACTGCAAACCGTCAGAGTTTTTCAAAACACAATGTCTTGACATTTCCTTGTCAAAAAACTTGGTGGCAACAGTCAATGTTTCCTATGATACAGCCTGCTTTAGACAAAATCTGCATGTTGTGCCAAGAAACTGTGCAACCAAATTTTTCAGCCAGCTGTCAAGGTCAGGCAGACTATTTCCCAGCAAAGTATGTGAACGAAGAAATTAAAAAACAAGCATAGAAACAAATTGTGCCTGTACTGAGCTGTGCCTTCAGAAGATTTGGTCATAGGACTTCTTTACGCTCTATCTGGGCTTCTGGTTCAGCAAAGGGCTTGCTGGTCCACCAGCATACACTAAAAAAAAAATCAGAGGTTACTATAATTTGTGCCATCATGGAAAAGGAGGCTGGCAGCTGCCCTGCCTAGCTTTGGGGTTCTGGCTTGGGTCGTTCTGCAGAGGAACTCCCACAGGAACGATGCACCCTTCTCACCTCCAGCCTCTGCCACCCAGTGCGTCACGCATGCCACAGCATTTGCCATAGTGCACAAGTGCATGAAGGGGTGGGTTCAGGGCAAACCTCTCCCCTTCCAGTCTTTAATTTGAGATACACACCTCAGGATGGGACAGCTTTTGTGCCAGCTCTCCTTCCACACAGGGTTGTGAGGCAATCCCCTTTCCAGCACAGAAATTAAAACCTATTTTTAAAGACATTCTCTCTGAACTTTAGTGGGGGGAGGCAGAGAAAAGCAGGGGAGGGGATGGGTGGTTCCCTGCAGCTCTTGCTGCTGAGCACGGGGATGCCCCTAGCCTTCCACAACACCTCAGTCTCTTTCCTGTTTTATCAAGAGAGGGGAAGAAAATGAAGAGGAAATGCTCACTGGAAAATAAGATGAGGAAGAGATTTCCAGTCTCCTCTCAGCTTGCAGGGTGAGACTCCGAAGGCTGGGCCGGTGAGGCCAGCAGTGTGTGTGGGGGCTGCGTGTGTGCGGCCCCTGGGGAGGGAGTGCTTCTGGGCTGTGTTTCCCAGCATGCGCTGCCCAGATGTGCTGCATCGGGCACGTCAGGATGGGGCTGATTTACTGCATCTGTACAGGCCATCTGTAGGGTAGGAGAGTGCCTGTGTGATAAACATCCCGGCCACGCTGGGCTCACTGCACGTGCACCACAGAGATGATTTATTTGCAGGCAGCGGCCCTTTGTCCAGCATTTCTGGATGCCCATCAAAGGCATAACGCCAGTTGGGCTGCTGGAAGAATATCTCAAATCCTCAGTCCTATCTGTGCAATGTTTCCAGGCAGAAAAATAGCCATAGGCTTGGAAAGCCACTGCAGTACTGCTGTCACCTTCATGCTGAGGGTGTATTGCTGGGACCTGTTGTGGCAGCTCCTGCTCGCATAAATGCCTTGCTGAAACCACTGAGGAGACTCACTGGAGTCCCTGACTGCCGGATTTACGTCCCATGTGTTTTTTCTTTCCTGGCCCAAGGCATGCATAACTCACTAGTGAACGTGGCTTGACAATGGCAAGAAGAAACAACTATCAGCCATCTGCTATTCCACAAGGCCTCTGCTTTCCTCCCTAATTGCGTACCCCCAAGGTAACGAAAGAATCCAGGGGAGCTGTAGCCAGCGTCATCGGCTGTACAGGCCCCTCATCCTACTGATAGCACTGAAAGGCTTTTTAAAGCAAGTGCTTTAAAATGCTGCAGGGTCCCAGCTCTGAGCGGCCGAGGATGTATTGCTATTTATAATCACTGGGCGGATGATTCACGGCTTCGCACTTACACCATTAAAGGTAGCATTAGCACCAGAACCCTTTATGTAGCAACATCAGTGAAGGCTGAAAAATACTCCTCTGAAATGGCTTTGTCACCTTCCCTTGATCGCGAAACAGTCTCTTACACCAACCCCGTACATTTCAATTACCATACGCCGGCGTTTCTACCTCTTTCCCCAACTCATAAAAATCACAGCCAATAAACACAAATCACCACCTGAAGGAGTCAGTGCTTTCCTCCCACTTTAATATACTTGCTTGTACTTCAAAGAAACCCGGAGAGATTCTCATATCGGCAGTGCCCAGGCTGCCTAGTCCTAGGCAAGGATTAGCCATGTGCGCACTTGGAACAATCTGCTCTTGGTTTTCTTTAACATGGTTTTTATCCCTCTAAATCACATTCAGCCATTTGACCTGACAGCAGGCTAATACATGACCTGTTTTGGGGTGGAGGGTGGGGAAGGGCAGGAGATTTTGCTTTTTTCTTGTTCGAAACAGAAAAATCCTGCCTGCATCTTGCCGGGAGAGATCTCTTTTTTTTTTCCTTCCCTCCTCACCTTGCCCCGGGGAAATTTTCATTGCATTTTCTCCTTTCTTTCCCAATCGTAGCTATATTTTAAGATGCCAAGAAAATGGAAATGACTTTAAGGCTCCTTAACAAGAAGCTTTAGAGGGAACAATCAGAGGAGAGATAGACATCGCTGAAAACATGTAACCCTGCCAAACAGAGGGCAGGTGACTGGCAGGCACTAGTAAGAGGAAAGGGAGTATAAATGTGTCAGTGCCAGACCTGTCTTCAACCTACCCCTGCTTTGGGGAGGCATTGACTTCACTTGCCTGCCACCCTAGCAGGTGGGCAGGGAGGAGGCCAGGGGTGCCTGGCAGCAGGGCTGGCTCCCTGGCTGTGGTTTTCCCACCCCATCCCAAGGCATTCTCACTACAGGGCCAGGATTTGGACAATGCCAGTGCTGTGGAGCAGGAAAACAAAAGTAGCTTTTCATTCAGGGCTGTTGCGCAAAGTGGTGGCACTTTAAAACTTTCCGAGTGTTGCATGGGAGTTTAGCATGTGACTCCCATTAAAGTCAATATGAGTCATGTGGCAAACAACCCCCCAAACACTTTGAAGATATACTGCAATTTAAGTTTTTCTGATCCCTGCTAAAAAAAAAAAAAAAAAAAA
>NW_009735658.1:0-17049 GCF_000703405.1 Apaloderma vittatum | reverse complement strand
CCCTTATAAAAAAAAAAAAAAAAAAAAAGAAAACTATTGTAGACCGGGACTTCAAGGACAGCTTTTCAAGAGCAGTTCTTTTTCCTTGTTTGCTCCTAGACATAAGTCATAGTGATAGGCAATGCAATCAGTTAGGCTGTTAGTCAGTGATGGCACAGCAATGACTGGGCAAGGCGGAAGAAAAAATGGTGTGAAAAAGAAGTTTTGATGGAAACTATATATTGATTACTTGAGTCTTGTGCAAAAGTACTGACCTGGCTGAATTTCAGTATCATGTGAAAGCTTTCTGTGGAACAGCTGAAATGTTTAACTGAAGCTGGGGAGGAAGCTGTGCTTCTGGGTCTGCAGGCATGCCAAACCTCCCTGGGTAGATCAGGAGAGTGATCAGGTAGATCCCCTGAGTGATCAGGGGAACTGAACACGTGTGAGTCTTGCCACACCCTTCCTGGGTGACCTGACTGAGCAAGGGCCACTTAACATCGGTGCTATATTTAGGAATGGTGGTATCCATAGTGTGCACATTTCCCAGTGAGGGCGGCTAAATGAGAGCTCTTCTTTCCAGAAGTCTAGGCTTGAGGTTCAAATAGGCTTGAGGGAGCTCTCCACCACAAACTCTCTGACTGTCTCTGGTTTTCCTGAATTTCAATACTCCTGACAAGCCTCTGAAAACCACATTTTTGAGGGGAAACCTTTCAGTGCCACACTGTACAGTCAGTGCCATAGCAAACAGGATATTGGATCAGAGCATCCCTGAAAATCAAGGCTGGTCACATCCATACACACATCAGATTTGCTGATACTCAAACTGGGATCACTCGTAGCCCCACTCACGTGGCTGTGACTTGTAGTCCCCTTGGGCTGTTTCTCCTGGCTCCCTGCTGTCACCATCAGGCTGAGGGTCAAAAGAGTGCCTGAGACATCAGCTCCACATGTTCCACCCTGCAAAATCCTCCCCAATGCAGTAAGTCCTTCCCCCCAGCTCCGCTGTTACAGGGTGCCAGCAGAGGCAGCTGATGCTGTCGGTCCTCCCCAGCGATGCTGTGCAAGGGTCATGGCTCCTGACCAGCACTCCCAGGTGAACATCACCTAAATGACCTCAGCCTCCACATCTTGGCACCCCTCAAGAGGTTCACCTCATAGTGCTCCTCAAAAGAAAAAAAAAAATGGTTTTGCATGTCTCTAGTCCCTAAGGAGCCACCATAAAAGGGATGAAAGATTTATCACTGTGGTGGCAGAATGGCAGCTCAGTGAGTATTAAATAACTACAATAGAAGTAGACAGGATTTGTTTTGATGAATAATAAGTAGAACAAATGAAAAATTCAGTTTCCAGTAAGAACTATGCACTGACTGGAGTTAGATTAAATGGATAAATGGAGAAATAGGGAGGAGTGAGAAGTTTCTTGATATTTCCATGATATTTTGTTTTGACAGTTTCAAAATAAATTGTTTCAGCGCATTATTTTGAGAGAATATTTTTATTCTTAAATTCACATGAATTGAGAGAAATTGAAATAACTTATCATCTATCACCCTGAACCAAAGTGTGACTTTTTTTCTATTTTTTTAATTTATTTAATGAATTATTGAAAAAATAATCCATTCAGGTAAGACTGAGGAAAATCAACATTGATAAGAGACCTGATAATGTGATTACCTTCCACTCCTGTCCCTGTCTGGCCTAAATAAAATGTTTTCAGGAAATTAAAAACCTCCATAATAGCCTAAGTGGAATATGCACTCATCCTCTCTAACATTTATTCTTCATTTTATCTCTTCTTGTCCTTGTCTCACTTTTCATCTTGTGTAGGATTTTTTATAAAAGATATTTTATTCCCAGGACAGAAAGCACTAGACTTTAATGATCAGCAGGTGAGAGATGACATCCAAGGGAAAATGCAGTGCTGCATTACAGCAGATTCATGGGGATGTCTGGATTAAGTTGGACGTGGGTTTTTTGGCTCATGAAATGCACCTGCGCAGACAGTAAATGCATTTCCCTTAGGCTTCAGTAAGGGCCACTACCTTCAGCGTAGCCTCTACCTTTATTTCCGGATTAGAAAATTCCAAAAGGCAGAATCAAGAGGAGCACTCTTGTATTTTCTCATCCCAGTTACATACTTTTGCACATTGAACTTCCCAACTATTTCCATGACAACAGATTATAGACTGACACTTTTCCCTCCATTTACAAACAGAGATTTATGAAGTATCGTGGTTAAGAGATGCATCAGGATCAGACAGACATGCCATGCGTTTCTGAAATAACTCACTCCTGGCTGTCGGAAGGGTTGGAGCTCTTAGTGAAACACTGTGCTTTACATTCACGGCGCCACTGCCGCATCGCTAGATATTGCCCGCTTGCATCAGAGCCCCAGTGAGTGGCAAGCCGACATAGCACAGTGTAAATCACTCACACTCTCCTTACTTTTATGCTTTTGTAGTTTTATTACTTTACTTCAGCTGCTAGCTCTTTTAACGGAATTAATTAAAAGTTTACATATCACATATCACCCTTGGTTAGGGAACATGTGGGTACTCCTCTGTTATAGGCAAGTCCAGGAAGATCTTCTCGCCAAGTCGCGAGGTTCCTTGTTTTCTAAACTTCCTTCCAGTGTACCCCCACCTCTCCAGTGTTGGGACATGGGGCTGGCTGTAGGGATCATCTCCTGGTTCTACCCCGACAGTGGGGCTGACAGCATCCTCACCCGTGGCTCTCCCATAAAGGTTCTTGGCTGGCACATGGGGTCCTTGGGGCAACCTTGGGCCCCAAATACAGCCTGAAGCTCCTTTGCAGCTCTTGCTACCTTTCCAGAGAAGACAGGAGAAGAAGCACAGCAAGTAAATAAGGAGCAGCAGCTGGAATTGAGTCCCAAAGATCCCGGGCGAGAGGAGTTGCAGCCCTGATAGTGAAGCCATGTCATAGTGTGGCCAAGCCCCAGGACACAGGGATCCCAGGGACAGAGGGACTAAAGTGCCATTAGGCTGGTGCTTCTCCACAAGGCACATTGGTTCCAGCTCAGCTGCACACAGAAACACTTGCACAAAGGGAGGAACAACAGACATCGGGAGAGGAAGGGCCTCCCTTAAAAGCCCTGGTTTTGATTTGTAGTTCAGTGAGTTCACAAGAATGATTGCTCAAAGCAGAAGAAAAGGTTAACGTGTGAACGCTTCACCCATGAAAACCCGGGTACCGCTCCTGATTATGTCACAAGTAAAAAATTAGATTTTTTCCAATACAGAGAAAAATTAATAAGACCTTTAATGAGTCCATAAAAACATCAGGATAGCTTTAGTCACTTTCTTTTTAGTAACTATTAGACTTATACATTTTCTTAATGGAAGTACAGAGCTAGAAAATTGCTTCCTTATAAAGAAAAACGAGGAAATGGCTGTTAAAAGTGGAATAGTCAAGGATATGGAAGTGTTGTTGGCTTCTCCATCTGTGTGAAGAAGTGTGAGGGAGAGTCAGGGTGGAGTGAACTGCCAGGCAAAGGAGACTTGAACAACAAGGGCACAGTTGAGACACGTACAGTACACTTTGGGGAGATTACTAGATGTTTCTGTATTACGATTTTTCCTTTGAAAAATGACAAATCTGAACAATGTATGGAGAAAAAACGTAGGATTTCTCTCTTACTTGCTAATGGATACTTATTGTCTTTGTTAGGTTTAATTCTGTCTGGTTACATTAATGTTAGTAATGCAGATTTTCTCTTCAGAAGGAATTGAGAGATGAAGGTAAAAATCTTAGTGCTAAAATCAAAGTTGGAGTATTTTATATACCATAACAGCCTCTGTTGGAAAGAACGATTTAAGTCCAGAAACATCAGTCTACAAGATAACTTTTAAACTGCTTTCTGCATCTTTTTTCACCTCCCTCTTTTTAATATTAATTTTAAGGTGCTTTCAACAATGCTGACTAATAAGGTAGGATGCAATTCCTAGAGATGAAACAGCGCTCATCTATATTGCTGTTGATTTTTATTTGCCTGCCACCTTCAGCCTCCTGCTTTCCTTGCTGTCTGCTAACCTGTTAAGCAATAAGTCTCAAAAAAATGTTTCCAGCCCAGTCATCAGCAGCTCAAACCCCCCTGACACTTACCCACTCTGCAGCAAAGCAGCCCTTGCAACTGACTCCCCGTGCAAAGAGGAGCACTGGCAAGCGAAGGCTGGCTGCCACTGAAGCTAGGGGCAGAGCACTGCACTCCTGGGACAGTTTGGGTGGCAGCAGGGGGTACTCAGGTTGTCCAGCACCCCTGGATGTCCATCTGGGAGGCCAACAGCATGAGCAACCTGACCTAGGAGTAAACCACCGGCTTCAATAGAGGTTCAAGAACACAGGAGGAGGAAACGTCATCGAGTCTCCTTCCTCATACCTCAGGAAAGGTGCTGACAGTGTTTCACTGCGCTGTGGGAACATGGTGACATTTCCAGATCTGCTGTTCAGTTGTCGCCTGAGTTCACCTGAACATTTCCATAGGGTCCCTCTGGAGGCATTTCCATGGGGTAACTTTGGAGGCATTTCCACAGAGTCCCAGGTGCTTTTGCTGGGAATTGCTGTCATGTCATGCATCCACAGCAGAGGTGCCTGCCACTTTCCAGGGTATTTTCTCAACCCAAAGCCTTCTGCTAGCTCAGTCAGACAAGGGAAGCTGCACAGTGCCCAGGGAGCATAACACAGCCCGTCACAGCCATGCGGGGTCTATGCTCTCCATGGTCAGGCCTGGAGGGTTGTTCATGCGAGATGAGAAGGGATCAGGGACTCTTAAGAAAGCAAGAATAAAAGGAGCGGCAGAAGTAGTCAAGGCCACCCAGGCAGGAAAGAGACACGCGGAGGTCCCTGCTGTCCCCCAGCCCAGCTGTCCCTGCTCTCTGGCCACCCCAGTTCAGCTGCCCCCAGTTACAGGTCCCAGTACCCGCAGGCTTAGCCTGCCAGAAGGGCATGAGAGAAGTGACTATGTTCAGGGCAAAAGAAGGCAGTTTCTTTGAGGAGATGAGGTGAAATGGCTCCCCTGAGCATGCAGGAAATTTTTGGGGTCAGTCACATGCGGCATGCTTACACATGCTGTTGTGGCTTGAGGTGTTGGGCACTAATGTGGCAGTGGGTTCGCCAGCCCTGGGTGCAGAAGCCAGCAGCACCCAGCAGCAGCAAGGGCACCTTGAGCATCCACAGAGCTCTCACCCCATACACACATCTCTTAGAGAAACCTGCAGCTTCCCTCGCAAGGCTGACCAGCCTCTCCCTCCAAGATTTTCACTCTTTCAATCCATTATAGGAAGATCTTACAGAGGCCTTCCAGTACCTGAAGGGGGCCTACAGGCAAGGTGAAAAGGGGCTGTTTACAAGGGCATGTAGCAACGGGATGAGGTGCAATGGTTCTAAACTAGTGCAGGGCAGATTTAGACTAGACCTTAGGAAGAAGTTCTTTACTATGAGGGTGGTGAAACACTGGCACAGGTTGCCCAGAGAGGTGGTGGAGGATCCATCCCTGGAGGCATTCAAGGTCAGGCTTGCCAGCCGCTGAGCAACCTGATCTAGCTAAAGACGTCCCTGCTCACTGTGTGAGGGTTGGACTAGATGACCTCCAAATGTCCTTTCCATCTCCATGCATCCTATGATTTCATTATTCTATGATTCTATGATTCTATGATTCTATGATTCCATTTAAGCAGCAGAATCCCAGGTGCAGACGTTCAGCCCAACACAACACCCCAGTAGAGCCTGCAGTGCTTCATATGGCCTGGGATACTGTGGAAGTCAAGTTTCTGTATCAAACCTCATTTCCTCCATATATCCAGGAATCAGGGTACAGCAGTTCACCATTGCTTTAGCCTGTCTCTCACATCTCCAGAGCCTGTTGACCACATCCCACCTGGTTCAACAGGACTGGGTAGAAGGGTAACCAGCAAAGTCCATCAGCAAACACTCAGCTCTGCCAGCACTTTACATGGGTTCTGCCTTCACAGGGATGGCAAAGCCTGGCGCTGGGCACTGCCAGCAACACTTGGTTGAGATGCACCGCTCACTCGCTCTGCACCTTGCTTCCTCACATTTGCCTTGCAGAGGTCACGTTAGCCTGTAAGGTCCTACCACATTCATGACTCCAGACAGCAGAGCCTACCTCCCCACGCAGCATCCTTTACCCCCTCAAGACCAGCAGCCCACCTCCACCACCACTCTCTGACAAGGACGCTGGGCAGCAAGGCACTCAGATCTTGTAAAACGCAGCACCTGCAATTCTTTTCAACTTTGGCTCCAGGTCCTTGCACTCCCACCGAGAGGTGGAGTAAGCTCAGCATGCCACAAACAGTTACGGGGAGGTGGAGGAGAGACAAGCACCGCTCAGATCTGTAGCAGTCAGCAAGCAGATGGCTCTCTCAGCTGGCTTTGAAACTAAGCTCTGAGGTGCAGAGGAAGGCCAAAACCCGTCCGCTTTCCTGCGAGATGGGCTTTTAAAACCTGCGCTTTACACACTATTGCAGTATAAACCTTAGGCTTGCACACCTTCTTTCTTTCAGGCCAAGACCCCTGAGCAGAGCCGAGGCAGCCCCCTGCACCCCCCTGGTACGCAAAGCCTGGCTAACACATCCCATCTGCCGCAGTGAATCAGCAAAATCCATCAGTATTTCCCAGCAGGATTTTGGCACCTGCTCACAGAGCGAGTCGACAGCCGAACCTGTTATTCCCTGCCGCAAGAATAATAAGCTTGCATTTTCACAATGCTTTTCAGTGGAAAGTTTCCCAAAGCATTTCACAAACAGCACAATGTGTAGAAAAAGGGGCTGTTCCTGCCAAAACATGAAGCGCAGCCGTTCTGTTCTGGAAAACAGCAACTGCTAAATAATGAAGAGAAAAAACATGGAGCAAAAAACAAATGGCTGGAGGAGAGTGTAAAGAAATTCTGAAAACTTAGCTAGAATTAATTTGGAAAAAAAAAAAGCAGTGGAGATGTAAGGGTCTTGGCTTTAATTTTCATTTTAAAAGGCCTCCTCTTGTTATTTGTGTGCCAGTCACAACAAGGCTCCTGCTTCCTTGGAAAGCAATTTCTGCCTTTATTAAAAAAAAATGCTGAAGAACACTTAGTTCACTTAGATGTCCTCCAGTCAGCAGAGCAGCAGGGTCTGATGAGGTGCTGCTTAAGGTAGAGAAGGGAGTTTCTGGGGTAATCTCAGACACGATAGCAATTATTTTTGAGTGCTCACACAGGAACAGGGAAATTTCGGAGGAACAGCTGGGCTTCAGATCCAGGTTAAGGTCTCTGATTGTAGATCTCCACGTCAGAACTGGGTGATTAAATTTCCATTTTCATCAGTGGAATTCGAGTCAATGGAGGATGGGAAGCAATGTGCCTTATCCCAAAGAAGACACCAGTGGGCAATTCATCTGAATTCCTCCCCACGTTATACGCTAGCATCTAAACTTGGATGCCTTGTGCCATTTGGGATGCCCTGGGGGCTTTGGAGCGTTCTGACGGGGTCAATGTATGAGACATGGCCAAGGTGCCTTTCTGGAGTGGTACCTGGAGGCCAAGGCTGGACCTCAGGCATCTCAAGGGACATAGGACAGTTGTGTTCCCCAAACTCCCTCCCACCTTGGATGCCTTCAGTCTGCAATGGGAGTGCAGAAACCTCATGCCCATGCAGACACCAAGGGGTGCACACCTACAGTTCACTGCCTTTGGCTCAAACTGCCTTCTGTCCCTCAGTACTGTTAAAGCTAGAAACAGAAGGACCTCAGAGGATTGTAAACAAAAGACCCTGCCAGCAACAAAGGGTGAGGAACATGTGAATTTCAAATGCTTATGTGTGCTTGATGCCTTGAGCTTCAAGCAGGCAGTCGCAATGGTCTGACATGCACTCGGTGCCTACAGAATAGAGGCACCAATGAGACATGACGGAGCAGATTATTGAAAGTATTGCTGGGTGTGCAAATGGTGCTTTCAATTCTGGTAGAAAGTATTCAATCATTCTATCATTACATATTTTCCAGTTAATTTAATTTCAACAATATCTCATTGCACCTTGTAGGGATTGTGGATTGGGGTTTTTATATTTTAGAAGGAATGCTGCACCTGGATCCGTAACACTCCAGGAACAGCCATGTGAAAATACATATTGAATGCATTTTTGCATTTCCTAGAGATTAGCAGATTATGGTTATCAAATCATGGGTTATGATTTAATTACTTTTCATCATCTGAGCTGCAGAGTTCTTGAACCTGAGAAACGCACTCCTTCACAGCATAAACAAAAATAAATTTTTAAAAAATAGTATCTTCTGTAAGCATTTTTATAAGCCCTTGTGGAAAAAAACCCCAAACCTGCACACCCTTAGGGCTATGAAAGAAGTGTTTTACTGTTCAAGAAAAAATCAACTTATCTTTCTGCAATAAAATTCTGAGTTCCATTCTGAGGCAGGAGCCTTATCCTGAAATGCAGAAGTGAGTTTCTATACTTCTATGTAAATTTTTCTTACTTCAACAAGACCTTGCCTTTAATGCTGCAGTAGATAAAATACCTGGGAAAAACTGTTTAATATCTGACAAAATGTCAAAGTACGTTTCTGCAAAACAAAGAGATTTATAACGAAATGTGTGTTCTAGCTTTTCTTTCAAATTCTTTATTAACATGTTCAAATATTTAAACTAATCCCAGGGAAGAAGGGGAACAGAGATTAGATGCCAAATTAATTGATTGTCTTAAAACAAAGACTACAATGAAAAAAAAATCCCTGTCACGTGCCGCTTTCTATGTCTGCTTAACTTGTGTAAATAATTGCAGATGCAGCTAATTGGTCTAAAATCTACCAACCAATAACAGCAATGGAATAGCAGGCCTCCTCAGAGATACCAGTTTAAGATGACATCTCTTTTGCAAACTGCCTGGTTTTGATTTTGTACAATCATACAAACATAGGTGTAGTTTAAACCTCAGGAGGTCATCTAATTTTAATCCATCCTCCTGTCCTCAGGCAGGAGCGAACATCCATTACCGAGAGATGAGTGTCTTGTGTAGCTCTGAAACACTGCAGTCAGTCTCAGTAGCCCATGCCAATTCTTAACAATCATTACATTTAACCCAAATCTCTTGTTGCAATTTAAGCTGATAATTTCTTGTCTTGCCTTCGGTCATGATGAAGAAATGGGCAACATTCTACTTGTAGCAAGTTTATACACATTTTAAGACACTCTTGAGATCCCTGTCTTACATTCAGTACTCCCTTTCAGGAAACAAAGAACTCAGTCCCTCCCTCCCTCCCATCCTCCATCCCTCCCTCACATATCAATAGATTAATTTGCTTTCATTCGATATAGAATCTGCAGGTTTATCCTGCAGATGTGATTATTTTTCATTGTCTTTGTTCATTGTTATCTATTGATTTAAAGTAAGTTTGATAGTCGATACGTAATCCTCTTTCAAGGACAACATTTAGCTGATGTCTCCCTCATTTTCTTACGAGTGTACCATGTAAAAATACAGGAAAAACGGCAGAATCATCTACTACAGCTAGTGTGCATCTGCTTTGCCAGTCACTCTGTCAAAGAAAGCCATTGGGTGGGTTTCACATGTTTCGTTCTGAAGAGAGGTGTGATGGCTTGCCATTCATCCCCAAGTTTTCCTCTATTCTAGCATCATGAAGTGCTCCAGAGGGAAACTATCTGTATATTGGAATTAAGGGCACTCACGAACGAGGATGGAGACCTGGGTATTTAGTCCTTGTTCTTGATCAGCAAGACTGAGGATCTTAATGCTGTTTTCTTACACCCAGGCTAGATGCTCCCATATCGAGGCTCTGGGCTATTTTGGAGGGGAGACTGACTGCTGTTTTCCTTCAGAGACCAGTGACCCCATCCAGCATGCACACCTGACTCCACGCTAGCAGGAAGGTCAGGACTGAGCAAGGCACAGTGAGGTCAGCCATCATCCCCATGTGCTGGCTGGAAGACACATGTAGATCCATTTTTTAATTTGTGTTCAGTGCATGTCTCGCTGCCCACTCCGTAACTCTGATGTGTTTCTCTTTAGGTTCCTTTGCTCACCGTTCCCCCGGTACCCGGTTTGTACCTGAAGGATGCCATTAGGTGCCCACTGGTTAGTATCTAGATGCATGAGGTGCTTTATAATACTACAGGACTCTCTAAAACACAAACACTCATTTGGCAATGTTGTCTGACCTCCCTCAACTTCAACTTCAAATGGTGTGATGAAATTAATGATAGAAATAGGAAAGATGAAAACTATAATCCAGAAACACAGGAATACAACGGCGCTTTAGCAGATAATCGCACAAGCACATCCGAGGAAGAGCAAAGACCTAGGCAAGATCAATGTTGGTACATTGTGTACCTACTGTCATTTGTAATGGTTTATGATGCTTTTATTCAGGTGGACTTTTGCTAAAGAGAGCGGTTTAAAAAGTGATTCCTGAGGAGAGAGTGTTGGGTTATCTAGGCCAGTTTGTGGTGAGCTAGGAAACCTTGGACCTTACCAGAATATCAAAAGTTCGTTGCATGTCGATCTGAGATGGGAGCTACAGTGAACATCAGGAAATGAGTTTACATCTTTTGAGAAGCATAGAAGTGACAAAGTGAGTCTTTAATACAACTGTCTACGGAAAAGTGTAATACCTTTATCACCTTCCCAAGGTCAGTGTAATGCTCAGAGTGTTTAGCCTGACCCATTACATTTCAAATTAATCTCTTTATTTTTTTTTTATTTTAAAGTGCACTGTCTTAGGAAGAAGACTCAAAAACAGAGGCAAGCTATCAAGTACAGTTTTGTCTTGCTGCCTTGTAGGACTCAGATCTGTCTCTTATTAAAGTCAAGTGAGAATTGAATCCCGATCATACAAAACAAGGATGGTGAAGTCTGAGCTGCTCAGTGTTGCTGAGGAGTTTGGCTTTAGCAGGCTCAAGGGCAGCCTTCACTTGCACTGCAGTGGTGAGGCTTTAGATGGAAAAGCCACGGGCTTGCTGCTACAGCAGGGCAGGGAATTAGCCTACCTAGCCCATTAGATAGGAGATGTCTGTTTCAAATGAACTTTCCCATCACCCACCTTCTCCCCACCCCGAAACAGATAGCCATTTAAGCATAAAAAATAATGTAAGGGAGAGAGAAACATTATGATTTAACCCCTGGAGGCACGTATCTTCCAATATGGTATAAAGTGCCTTGGCGGTCACTTACACTAGACACCCGCTAAAATCAGGCGACGTGAATCCTACCGTTTGTGCTTTCTTTTGCCTTTCCAATTAAAAACCTGACAGAATTCCACAGCCTGATAAATTTTAATGGATTGTTTTCACTTACTCCACAGGCTCAAGACAGACCGACTCATCTTTCTGAGTAGCCACACAACACCTAGGGCTGAAGCCACCAGACAGCTGTTCACTACAGAAGTGGTTGTCGGAGTTTAGGATTTTGCCTCCGGGGTGCTAGAGGTGACCTTCCTTTCCAGAGAGCTTGCGAAAGCCAAGGTGTGAGAATGTGGGTAGTGCCAGGGATAAGGGAGCCCAAAGTTCAGGGCCTCGCTTCACTGGGTTCAAACAAGAGTCTTGAAACAAAGAGCATATCTATACGGTGCTGTGAAAAGCCGGGCAGAAAGCCCCAGCCCAACAGGATCTACCTGGCTGCCAGAACAGGCAGGTTTTACAGCTGTGTCAATAGAAAGCTGCACCCAAACTACTGGCCCCGCTGGGCAGCAGGACTTGCCAAGATAGGCACATCAAAAGGGCTTCTGTTTGAGAGGAGGGTGTGCCCACGGCGGCATTTCAGACTGAGATGGCCTAACTTCAAGCATCCTCATCAAAGTATCTAACAGGAAACGAAAGACTCCAGTCTTATCTAAGCATTGGTGTTAATTATCAGCTGAGATGCCACAGGGTCAGCAGGACCCCAGCTGGTGGTCCAGAAGGGCACAGGTCACCCACAGATGAGTTGCCATGTCTACCAGTCTCATATGCATGTCTTAGGCACCCTCTGATACCGCAAATGGCTGTAGACACCTATGGTTACGCAACTGTACCAAGCCCTGGATTGCCACTGATTGCAAATGGGAGCTTAAATATCCAGCTCAAGTAGGTATATGTGACAATTTCAAGCTAAATCACACCTACTGTCTCCACAGGTCCTCTGGATTTGCCCCTTTAGGCTGACTTTGGTATGGTCTGTAGCTGACTCCATTGTATCAGCTAGAAATTACTCCATAGCTTTTGGCTATTCTGGAGCCCCTCCATGGTTTGGGCAGAGATTCCATGTCAGAATTAGCAGATTTCACCTCTACATCTTCTGTTTCAGCAAAGCAACACTTTCTAACAGAAAGTCCCATGTTGAAAAACTACCATCTGGATTTCCTTGGAGATGCTTAAAACCAGCACTGATCTTTTAATGCAAACACTATGTTAGCTGATGCCTTTTTAATTTGGGGGATAGAGGCTTGTAGTTTTTTTATGGCTTTTAGAAATTATTGTCCATGTTGAGATTGCCAGCAGGACCAGTGCTCCATCCCTCAATTGCTGTGTACAACCACATTGTTTCAGAGGGATACAGGAGCTGGCCACAGACCTGTGTCTAATCTTTTCAGCAGCCCCTCAGCATCCCCTATGGGGATGCGAGTCAGGGAGAAGAGACAGAGGCACTGGCTGCTTCAGTGGGCAGGTGCCTCCTGGAGGACTCAGGGTTGGGGGAGTACAGGGTGGCTTGGGCAGAGGACAGAGCCAAAGGACTTGCTTCAAAAAGAGCTGCTCGGAAGGGATGAGGCTCATACTGCCATCCTTAGCAAAACACCCAAGAAGTTTGCTTTTTCCTTTCAGCTGTAACTTGACTGTTAACGCTGTGGTCTGCTAATGAACTGTAACTTTTTTTATCTTGCAGATGCCCAGAGATGTAAAATTGCTCCTTAAACCCCTCCTGGATGAATAGGTTGGTAAGTGGTTACTTCCTTAGCACTTCACATTCCTCAGAAACCAATTATTTTTATTTCAGAAGCTGTGGATCTTAGAAATCCTGTTGCTAGCTCAGAAATGTAGTTGAAAGCTTCAGTACTCTAAATTAGGAGCATGATTTAATTGATTAGTTTTACAAAAATATGAATTCCACATTAAAGCAAGGTGAAAGCTTTCATTGTCTTGATTCCTTAAAACACGAATGTTTCCATTTTAACATTGCTACTCAATAACTATTCTTTTTAATGAATTCCAGTGATGTCTTGTGCATTGCTGTAATTTTATACACTGAGGCATTTTAGTTTTTCTCCTGGGGAGTCTGACATAGGTGTTCAAGGTATTTGATCTTTGAAAAGGGTGGCTTGAGAGGCCATCCGATGTAATGCGCTTGGGCACTAGACTGGGATGGTAAAGACCCAGGTGCTAATCTCCATTCTGTGACCTTGGGCAAATCATTTCATCTTCCTGCATTTCTCTCCTACCTTTTATCTTTCTTTAACACTCTTAATTAAGCCAGAGTGCTACAGATAATACAGATAATAACCAATTCTTCCCTTTCATGAATTAGACATGCCCCTCTTAAAATGCCACAGAGGTTGGACTGTGGTGAATGTGAGCAATTACTTTTAGTAAAGACAGTGGTAGTTGCACACAACCTCCCTGAATTCATATGAGCATCTGGATTAATTATATCCTGTCTTCCGTAATCCTCTGGAGAATGAAAATAATGAAGGGTAAATACCTTTTATTAATACAATTATGGTGTGTAATATGGAAAAAGCTGAATGCACCATACATTTCAGTAACTACTGAATGGAACAGGAGGGCACAACTAGAACAAGCACCCTGTCCTCAGGCACACTCCCCGCTGGGTTTTAGCTGATGGACCTTCTTAAAGGGTGGCAGATCTGCCAAGCTTCCCACACCAGCAAGCAGCACGTCACCAAGAGCACAGGTTTTGATGCGATCGGTGGGCCCTGTGATACTGAGAACATGCAGCAAAGACCTCGAGTTGTGTGCCAAGAGAGGTTGTCAGTCGTCAGCCATGGTGCTTCAGATGGGAGGAGGATTGGGGTCTGCGGGCATCCCAGAGGACCACGAAGTCTCCGTGAGCAGTCACGGCAGGCTGCATATTTCGGAGGGGCTGCCAAGCTGCTGAGCCATGATTCAGTGGCTGAGGACGTGTCTATGAAAGTCACTCAGCCATGATTAGGAAAGTAAAACTTTCAGCAAAAAATAATATCCCAGTTAAGCACTCTTAGTGCCTAAAGTAAACAGTGACATCTTTGTATAGAAAAAAATCAGTGTGAGTAATCTAACCTGTGAAAACCATCTGGATGCACGCGGTGGAAAATGGATCATGACAGTCTGAGTGCAAGGGGATGTGATGAAAGGTATATTTCACATTCAAAACAGATAAGGTAGATGAAATGTAAAAAAATCCAAAACCCTCTTAATGCAGGGCCAGCATGTTTAGTTGAAGATCACATCAGTAGGTTGTTCAAGCTCCCTGACCCCCACAGCAATGTCAATGCAGCCTCCTTGCAGAGCCACACCATCAATGGCCAGAGTGGTCTTTCACTAATGCCAGCTCTCAGACAGACAATGTACGATGTGTGGTTATTACTTGAGATAGCTGTAGCAGCACCTTAAGGAGCCACTTATGTAGCATATTATTATCCAGGAAAGAACTGAAAAAAAAAAGTGTCTGTACAAAAGACACGAGCAGAGAGAGACAGTTCTGCCCCCTGCCTTGAGCGCGGCCCTGTTCTGCTCTTTCATTCACTGAGCGTGTTTCACTAGAAATATAGATGGTTTGCAGTATTTTAAGGAATAGCTAGAATTTCACCCTCAGAGGAATCTTTAGGACATAGTAAGTTTCTTAGATTACAAAATGGGCTCTGTCTGCTTCTCATCCTTCTGGCAGAAAGAGAGACAAATTAACATATTTTGCAAATTGAAGTGAGATGTCTTTGTTTTCTCCCCCTCAGCTCATGTATTGCTAGAGCTAAAGGCCCAGCAAGGTCAGAAATACACACTTAGTATCTAAAAAGCCATTTGAATATGAGGGTTGGACTAGGCAAGCACCAGAGGCGCTGTCAAACCTCAGCTATCCCATGATCCTGTGAAGAAGTGCACAGTGTTGCTGCAAAATAGGTCCTACAGATTTGCTATTCAAATGCCACTATTCCCATGCCAGTGAGGACACCAGACCCCTAGTCCAGCCATCTATGGGAGGAAATATGATGTATTTCTGCTACAGAAATTGTTTTGCTGTTCTTTGCTTATTTTTGGGCTTCCTATTATCTGAGCTGCAATTAAGGGGAAAGGAATTAGCTTCAAACAAGAATTGCCTTAAATACTTTATAGGAGAATCAAACAGACCTTCGAATCACGCTGACATGTCTAGCCGTTGCAATGTGTGCCAATATTTTACATTCTGAGTACTGGATGTAGCAACAGGACTGCTGGCTTTTATTTTTCAAGAAATACATATCTCCTGATCTCTGTATTGTTATAAACCCTCTATGTCCATGTAAATTTTATTTTCCACTCAATTAAGTAAAACATCGTCCACAGCAAAATATTCAGAGTGTCTGGACAGATAACTCCTTAGAGAGTCAATCACAGCCTTCTGAAGATGGAGGAGGAAGGGTGTCCCTGCACACACTTCACCCGCCTCTGCAGCAGACAGGTTTGCCCAGTGCTAGTCCTCAACTGTCTGCTTCCCAGCCCATGTCTAGCCATCCAGCCCCTTCCAGTTATCCCTCCCGGTGTCTATAGCCATCCAGTGCCAAATTTCCAGGTATCTCACTTTCTAAATGCTGAAGACTGACATGGCCCGCAGGGACAAGTTATTTCCCTGCTGGGAGGGTAATGCATGTTCACACACTGTTATTTTCTTCCTCAGCCTATGCTGCTATCCTCATCAAATACACACACACATGCACATGAAGCTTTAAAAAGTAAAGTCAAGAATGAACTCTGCCTTCATGTCAGAAAACATAAAACATCCCAGGTTTAAAAAGCTATCAAAATTAACATTAAACTGAAGTGAATATGTGTGAAGGAACAGCTAAGGTACCCAAATAATTCCAATTCTTATCCTGCTGAGAGATCAGCCATCTGCCATCTCTGATTTTGTGGGCAGACTGCTGAAAATACACGCCACAAAGCACGAGGTCTGTTTTTGTTTACATATATATACACATATGTATGTCTAGTCTACAGTACTAAATGTAGTACTTTGTCGTCATTCCAACCTTTGTATTTTTCATGTTAAGTACTATAATTTTATGATCTGGGCCCACGAGATCAGTATATAGGAGAGCAGAGCTGGCAATGCATCTAACGGCACTGGGTAATTCCCAGGAACAGGCCAGGTGCTTGGCAGCCTGGAGAAGCAGACGAGGAGGAGGAGAAAACAGTACCTGCCTCCTGAGAGACGAGAGAGGCTTTAAGCCACTGTCTGGCCTCATAAAAAATAAATGCCACGTGTCCATGCACCCTTGTAATGTTTCTGAATTCTCCAACAACCTCCAGCTTTTCAATGAGTCCAACCAGAGCACTGCAAACTGCACAAACATCTTCAATGGAGCTGTGTTGGAAGCATTTTTCAGAATCAAGGGGACACTCTCAGAGAGAAAAGATCCATAATGACAGATAGAGGAGGTAAAAGGAATCTGAAGGGCACAGATGAGGCAATGGTATATCAGAGACTCAGGTTCAAACCCTTGTACTCCCACAAGAGAGGTGACCTGTCTGCAATCATCTGCACCAGAATCATAGAATCACAGAATCACAGAATGTCAGGGGCTGGAAGGGACCTCAAAAGATTGTCCAGTCCAACTCCTCTGCCAAAGCAAGATCACCTACAGTAGGTCACACAGAAACACGTCCAGGCTGGTTTTGAATGTCTCCAGAGAAGAAGACTCCACAACCTCCCTGGACAGCCTGTGCCAGGGCTCTGTCACCCTCACAATGTTTTTGTGGAACCTCCTATGCTCCACGTTGCATCCATTGCCCCTTGTCCTATCACTGGACATTGCTGAGAAGAGCCTGGCTCCATCTGCCTGACACTCATCCTTTACATATTTATAAAC
>NW_009735657.1:78457-78694 GCF_000703405.1 Apaloderma vittatum | reverse complement strand
AGCGAGCAGGGAGGGAAACCGTCATTGCTGCCCGCGCTGCTGCTCTCCGCTCGGGGCAGTGGGGCTGGGGGTGACAGCGCTCCCTGCACGCAGCCCCCAGAGTCTCCCAGCAGGACCCCCGGGCCTGGCCTCCCCCGGGCCCGGCGTCCCTCTTCGCCGCCCCGGGTGCTTTAACCAGCGTTTGGGCTGGATCTGCTCTGGGCAGTGGCGGGGGGGGCGGCGGCCGGGGCCCCCAGG
>NW_009735657.1:20632-78427 GCF_000703405.1 Apaloderma vittatum | reverse complement strand
CGGTGCCTCTGCAGGAGTGCGGGTGGGAGGCGTGAAGGAAAATACCGGCGTAGTCGAGCTTGTTGCCCTTATCAAAGCTCCTTTCTCTCCTCATGCAGTGCCTGGCAGCCTGTGACCAGTAGGTTGGATTGATGTTTGTCGTGATGACATGATGTGGTCTGACACCTCACATGTTGAGACTCACTCTCTGCTTCCTCTGGGTCACTGAGAAGGATCCTTGTGTTTATATATCCCTGTACTGAACTGATCTAAGGAGAAGAATACTTGTTTTTTTTCCTCCCTTTAGCATTTACTGCCTTTTTACGGTGATGGATGATGTTGCTATTAAAATATTATGTGTGTGCTAATTTATTGCTGTAGGAATGTGCTTCTGGCCTCATAAATAGAGACACAATGTTCTAACTGTGCAGCAGCCCTGAAGTGTGCAATGTCTGGATCTGTACCGTTCTTTCTGCTTTCCCCAGCCTCCCCCTGAGTGCTGTAATTGTTTCTTCTTTCTTGTTATACGTTTAATTATGCTTCTTTCACACTGGCATGTGGAAGAATTTTGGCTGCCTTTTGTCCCAGTATTGCCTTTGGCATTTTCCTCCTTTTCTATTATGCCTTCTCTGTTCCTCCATTCCTAATGCTTTTGGTCTGCTTCTCTTTCACCTTTTATCCTTGGCTGATTTTTCTTTTCATCCCTTTGTACTGTTCAAGACACTGCATCTTGGCCTGCCATCTCCCTATTCTTCTCTATTTTAAGAATTACTTGGGGTCCAGGTTTCAGATCTTTCCACTTCCTAATCTCTTTTTTTCATGATGCTCCAGGTAGAGTATTTGGTCCTGTGCATTCTAACCTCCTAAACGTATTTCGTTTATCAAGGCTGCTCCTCTGACTAGTTCTTATGGCATTACCAAATGTCTTTGTCTCTATGTAACTTCAAGATTCCTTCACCTGCCATTTCTGACAAATGGTGATGTGTACATCACTACCAGGCAATCCTTCCAACACCAACTGTTGCTGCTCCCCTAATTGACGACAGGCAAGAACCAAAATGTCTCTGTAATGAGTCAAGTCACAAGTTGTAAAGAATCTCAGTTCACCAAGAACAGGAGCGAAACGCTAGGAATGAGGAAATAGACTGATCAGAACAGAAGACGCACTGGTCTAAACATGAATCTGTGGCCCCCTCCCAGCTCTTTTGCAGGTTGTATGAACAACAGGTAAAATGGTGGCAGTCTGGGAAATCGTCTCAAGAAGCCTCCCTTTCTTGTGGCCACGTGCATCTTGTATCTCGTACCTCTGTCGCTGACAGTGACTTTCATCATTTGACTCATCACAGCATGCCTGAGGTGTTCTATTGTATTTTAAAAGAAAAGTTAGTTCTTTTGCACCTTAAATAGCAGTAACTGGTGTTTAGTTGTGGTAAGGAATGTCCTGGGAATGCCTGATGCCCACACTGTTCTTCTCCAGGACAGCAGAGCGACCAAGACTGTCTTTAAAGACTCCTAATAGGTTTACTCTTGATTCAGTCAGTACTTACAGGAGGATTTAGGTCTTTTTGGATCCTAGAGACATATCCAGCAGATATCCTGGAATAACTTTTTTATTTTTTCTTTTAAAAATTTGTTTTATGTGTTGACCCTCTGACAGTTGTTGTTTCCACAGAGTGACATCACGTTTTGAAGTCTATCTCTAGGTGCTCAGAAACTCAGGAACTTGGGTCATTCACACAGTTCTGTATCTTGAAAGCTGGCAAAGTCTTTCTCTGGGGCTTTATTTCAGCAAGTTCTTTGTGTTCTGGGAGGCTATGCTGGAATTAGCAGTGTTCTGGGAAATGGAACTGAGAGACGGGGTTTAAGCCTTTAGCCTAAAGTTAGTGTTAATATTTAGGCTTTATAAATAAATTTTCTGTTTTCATATTTTGTGTGATACAGTTGCTTGACAATGCTGATTAATAGAAATAAATAATTTTCCTTTATTAAAAAAAAGTACCTCTAGATACGCTATATCCTTCATTGAAAACAAATAGCTGTGGAGAGGCAGACAGTTCTCCGAAATAGATCTAGACCTGAATTCTGACATGTTCTATGACATATTGTTAATCCTATTCACTTACAGATACGTGACTAGCAAACTGTGACAGCCTCAAGGAGCTGTGCATCTCGCTGTGAATTGTTTTTTTTTGGGTGCTGTGAAACGTGGTCTGTGTTCTTCACAAATATGCTTGGCTTCATGCTCGCTTTTCCCCCCAGCAAGAGAAAGTATATATATATTTATGAAGTAATTCCTTTCTTAATCTAACCTAATCTGGATTAGTTTTAGCAGGGGTCTTCATGACAGTTTAGAACAAACAAAAAAAAGTGTCTTTAAATAGTCTGGTAAACCTGGAACTGAAACTGTGATAGTGGGTAGAAAGAATGATGTGTGGGATGGGGAAGGAAAAACAGCTCTTGAACCCCTAAAATAAACTTCTGTAACCTGAGGTGAAACACATCATGATCAACACCCCAATAGTTTTGGGTTGCGTAGGAAGCTGTGTGGGACGGGGGCAACCGGCCAAGCACAGCTCCCCTGCCGCTGGCTTCTGGGGTGGACTGGAAGGCTCCGATATTGCCCCAGCTGTAGCGAGGCAGTCAGAGTCTCTGTGACAAAACTTCTGGTTTCAGTTGTTTAAGCGAGGAAAAAAAAGTAGTGGTTGGTTTTTAATTATCCATTAATGTCACCTTAAAATAAGTTTGTGAAGTAAGACACTTGAAAGTGGGGAAATATAATTAAAGTTTCTTATGCGTCCTGTTTATTACTTTTGCATATGCGTTATGATAGTGCCCCTAATGGCAGTTTTATTTGCTATTTTGCCATGGACCTCAGCCCTGTTGTGTCATGTGATGGGCTTTTTCCCTCTGATTACCAGGGTAATAGCACGAGGGAGAATTTTGTCTGTAGGAGCTTCCCTTGCTGCAGAAATTGGGAGAGTACGGTCAGTACAGCAGGAAATGGAAGAAGGGATTGCCATGGTGAGGGCAGTTGGGTGCTGGAAGACCAGATTCTTTTGTCACACACTTCAGGCAAACAGGATCTTTCACTCGATGTTTATTTGAGTGTTCCTCATTTTGTGAATATCCGATGTGAAATTGTCAAACCTCATTCGTTGTGTGTGGGTGGAAGTCGGGTACATCGTGCTGTTGGTACTGGCAAGATGGCTCTATCTCAGACAGAGCCTCCAACAGCAGCTGCAGACACTTTACTCTTGGTGTCTCTCCTTGTCTTCTGTAATACGGATACAATGTCACCCCCTCTCATTCAACTTGTCAATGGCATGGAAAGAAATCAGGACGCTCATGAAATGTTCAAATACAGCAGCAGTGAGGGGCACAGAGATGTCTCAGGAAGTTTGTGCCTTTTCTTCGGCAGCGGACTTAATGGTATTCATTCTTTAATAAATGACTTTTGACAATGAGAATAAAACGAAGTATTGACTAATTGCTTGTTTCGGAAGTGTGGTTTGTCTTCCAGAGTGAAGGAGCCCTACAGGGGAACAAGGAATATTTTGGTTCAGTGAAAGACTCATAATCCATATGCTCAAGGGCTGAAGTAATTCGGAAGTATCTCCCTTTTTAACTATCTATTCCACAGTACTGATGTGCTATTAACATGATTAAGAGTTCCCAGGCAGCTCTGCTTTCACTGAGGCTGTGACTGTGCAGAGCCAGGCTCTAAAGAGGTGCTCAGCAGTCCGGCTGGAAGCGCGGTTGAGCTGGTGCAGCCCCTTGCCACAGCCCGCACACCCTTTCTCAGCAAAACTGATTAGCTGGAGCAAAGCAAGGAAAGATTTCAGCGTGCTCGCGTGTCTCTGTATGAGACTGTCCTGTGCCATGTAGACAGTGTAAGGCGCTGCAGCTGTGCTGGGTAATCACTTTTTCCCCAGTACTGAACAAAGAGCTCCAATAGAAAATAAACCCACTATTATTTCTAAAACAACAACAAAAATGGTTTCAGTAAAGGTGTAGAGCTCCTACTGCTCTTTGAAATCCCCTCACCTGCCCGATCAGACTTCTTAAGGCACTTAGATGAAAAGATCCATGCTGTTTATTTCTTTAGATCATTGCGTAAAGTAAATGTGTGGCCTCAAGTAAATCACATAAGGTCTCTCTGTCTTAGCTTGTATCTTGTCTTTGGCTGTAGAAGTATTCATCTGTCTCACATGAACCTTCTGTCATCCAATGACTCATTCATTATAAATGAATTTGAGATGCTTGAAGACATGGAAGAAATGGAGGGTGGTGTTTTTTTTGGTTGTTGTTAGTTTAATGGTGTGGTTTTTTGTTTTGTTTTTCATTTGCTACCACTAAGTTGGTGTAATACAGATGCAGGCATTCGCTTCTGTGCTTGCCCCTTAGCACTCTTGAACTGGAATGCTCAATTCAGTTAAAATACGACAAATGGAGAGACTTCTCTGTATTTTACAGTTTAATTCATAAATTGAAAAAAAAATTCAGAAGTGGTAGGAACAGATATGATTCTGTCAAAGTTGACAAAAAACCTAAATGAAAGTTTTTGTGTTTGCTTTTTGTCTTTTATGTAGTTGCTTCTAAAATCCGTTACCTTCAGGAATATCACAACCGGGTTCTCCACAACATTTACCCTGTACCCTCTGGAACTGACATTGCAAATACTCTGAAATACTTTTCTCAGACGTTGTTGAGGTAAGTTTTAACTAATGCTCTTGAAGAATAAAGAGCTAAAGAATTGTAGGGGTATTGATTGACTTTGAATTGGTTGCAAGATTTAATGGGTCAATGCTCAGCCAAAAAGAGTCAGAGCGTAATTTAAGAAAAGAATGGTATGAATTAATCTCTTCAGTGGCTGTTGCCCAATTTGCCCAGTTGAGCTGCTTATTGAGTGGCTGATTCTAAAATAAACTTGATTACACATTTGCTTGGCCCTCCTAAGACTTACCTGAATGCAGAACTGTGCTGAATTTGTGAAGAAAGGAGTTTGTGACCTAGAGAGTTTTAGACGTGTGTACTCATGAGCTCCCTGACAGCCCTGGTGCCGCAGGATCCGAGGGCGATGAGCCAGACGAGCAGAGCTAGGTTCTTCCCTGGTGCCGCAGTTCAGCTGACTCTCAGCCTGGGGTTCTGGTTCAGTCCCTCATAACAAGTAGGCACAGTCTATATACAGATCTAGGCTTGGATGGTGACAAGTCAGGCTTGTTCTCACCTGGGGTTTTGATTTTGTCCAATATTTAGTAATAATATACAGTACTAAATACCGTACGGTTACATGATACATTTGAAATAGGAAATGTTACCTCTTGTCTTACTAAAAATGTGTGAAAAGTGGTGAGACTGAATTAGGAATGATGTACATTCCACATTGCTACCTAGTGGATTCATATTTTCAAAGGCTATTTGCCTTAGTTGATGAGGAAATATTAACGAAATAGAATTAACCCATAGATGTGTGCACATGGCCTTATGATATATACAAGTTGAGAAGAAAGAATTTAAACTGAAAGAAGGACAGCAGTTTGTTCTAACATTTATTTAAAGTGCATGGAATGTATCAAAATTCTTGACCCCGTTTATAAGCAGGAAAGATACGTAGACGGAAGTATTATCAGTGGAACACTTATTCACTGCGAACTTAAAAATCTCCAGTTTACTTGTGAAAATTTCAAGAGTAGAATTGTTTAACCACTGTGAAATCTGTTTTCTTCATCATTTAGAGTGCTGTAGAAGCTTATGGCAATGAGTAGGGCTTTTGAAAAAGATAAATAAATTAAATTTTGTCTCCTTACAGCTGTGGGGAAAAAACTGTTCAAAGGGTCACTAAAGATACACCTTAAACATGGCTCTGTTCCCACATCAGGCTGTTTTGATGGATTATTTGCACAACTCACACACACTTAAATCACATTTAAGTAAGATTCTGTATGATGAAACAGCCTCTGCGTAAATGTTGTGGGCCTCTAAGCTGTTAAAGCAAGGAAGTTGGACTTGATTCTGACCCTTTTCTCACTCAGCTGTAACTACTGAGTGCTATAATGAGATCTGTTTTGAGTTTTGGGATGAAGTTCATTGGACAGGTTAGATTTAGAGTCTGCTGCTTAAAGGAAGTGTTTTTATACCACTCTGTCTTCATCTTTCTAAGCAGTACAACTGACGTGTCCTGCATCACAAATTCTTCACGCTCTGAGAGTAGTGATGTTTCGAGACTTTCTGAAAAAGCTTAATACCTAGCAACTATGGGAGCAGATCAGAAATGAAGATGGAATTGCACAACTGAGCAACTCCATTTCTTTTTTTCATGTTCAGAATGGGACTGAACCACAATCCTGTTGTCGGTCACGCTGAACCTCAGGAGGCAGAAGTGATCCTCAGATGTGATAGGCAGGTCCACACAAATGGCTGGGGCCTTCCTCAGCTGGGATCTGATCAGCCTCAGGGCTAAAAGGGCACCAGAAATTGAAGCCAGGACTTGGATCTAAATTTAAGTGGACTGAGTTCTGATACTCAGCAAGGTCAAACCCACATTCTAAATCTCCGTAACGGGGGAATTTGAACTGTGGGTCAAAGCCTGAGTGCTATGATTTATACATGTGCTGATACCAAGAAAGAAGCTGGATGAAAAGGGAAAACAAATCACCGCCTGATTTGGTGTGGCAGATGGAAAGAAGGAAAATCCCGCTCACTGTATGCCGGTCTCTGCAAGATTTACCCTAAAACTATACAGACTAGTTAAGGACTTTCTGGAAGAGCACATTCATAAATTTATTTAAATATTCTGCATGCTGAGTCTTCTTTCTGCCTCCTACACTGAGACTCCATTTTGCAGGGTTTAATGTAATGGTAAAAGTATATGGTGGACAATAATCTTTCTAGTTTGAGACAGAGCATATGCAAGGATTCCAGCTGCTAAGAGAATACTGATCAAACAGTAGAAAAAATATCCATTGGTTTCTGGAGGTTTTGGCTCTGGTCTTCAGAATAGGTTGTTTGTGATAATTTACTCTTTTAAAATAACTTTAAAAAATATTTCCCAGTTTGATGTGTATTCTCCTTGCAGCTGAATTTTTTTAGGATGAACATTTCTTTATGAACGTACGTAGTCATAGAAATAATGGAGGAATAGTGATTAGTGAGAGAAATTCCATATAATGATTGGGTTTTACAGGTGTAGCTTTTAGTGTTTATTATACTTTTCACCTTTCCATGTTACGGACATGTTGACTGTGTTCTGTTCAGTGGGCTGTGCCCACTGTATTGGATCACATTCATACCTGGTGCCATTCAGCTAGCTATGCTTGGATCGCACAAGGAATTGATTTTCTCCTTTGCTCTGGAGCTAGCCTCAATAAATGACAAGGTCAGGGGAGGGGGGTACAGATGCGAAATGGCTTAAAAAATTAAATTCCTGATTTCTATGAATAAACATCACATAAAATCACCATACACAATGCATAGCACATTGATTCATTTAGTTCTTCTTTAATTTTCTCTTTGGGCAAAAGCATTTCTTTACATTACAGCATGAATTTGTTTCATGCCCTGCTCATTTTCAGTATTTTCTCCCTCATTTGAGGAATGATCTAAAATTTGATAAACATGTTATAGAACAGCTCTTTTCTTTACATTTTCTTGGAGAAAATTCTCCATGTGTATTTTTAGATAAAATATTTTGCATTATAAATGGACAGTGGCTGATTAGTGGTCAAACTTGTTTTGCTGCCTTGGTGAGAAGCAGTTTTCTTGTAGGCATTTTAGGAAAGCTTCCCTGGAAGGCAGTAATTTTGGGGTAGATATGCAAAACTTGAAACAAGCCTTGGCAGCTTTGTCACTTGTCACAGAGCAAGTTCAATACGGTGTTAACGTCTGCAGACACTCCCAAGTTCTCAGTGCTCTCGGTTTGAACAGAAAGAGGAGCAAACTGCAATCATTGTATCTTGGTCTTAGGAAACTTCCTAGATTTTCAGTTTTGACTCTTCTGTTCATTGCTTTTAAAACATGTGGGTCAGGCAAAAGCCTGGGTCTGAAAGTTTGTGGGGTTTTTTTGGTTTTGTTTGGTTTTTCTTCTAAATTTGGCATGGAATTTAAGCATGGTCTCATTGCTATTGCTGAAGCAAACAGAAGGATGCCCTGATCAAGATACAAGACTGTGCTTTGGCCTCTAATCCATAGGCAAGCCATAGCTCTGTTTTAACACAGAAGGGAAGCCTATAGAGTAAGCTCTCCATCACCGCCTTAGGCTTTTCAAAGCAAGGATTAATACAGTAATATCCTTTCTGGAAATAAGTGCACTTGAAGGGGATGTGTTGGCAAGTAGAGGGATAGATAATTGGTATGATCTGTTGGTAGACAGGGAAGGAATGTAGTTCAGTACCTTCATATCTCTAAGCATGAGCTGCAAAGCACGACAAATGAATGTCAAGCAAATTAAAAGGAATCAGCACTCTGATCATTTGTTTTTCAAGTCAGATCATAGGTGATTTTCTGGTATGATTTCATAAACACTGACATGACAGTCACCACATTCTTATACTGGACATTGGGTAACAGAAACCAAAATAATCTGCTAAATATGTAAGGCACAATCAAAAAGGGTGGGAGAAAAGTGTGTAGTTCCTTAAAACAGACTATGTCTGTCATCTCTGACTGCAAGTATGATGTGATAGTAGCCAGCTGGCATAGAACTGTTCTTGTAAAAGTGTTTTTTATATATGTGGCAAATGAATGACTTCTCTTATAAGCACCTCAGCAAGAGTTTAGCTTACTTGTGTAAATTGTTGAGTAGACTTGTGAGGTAAGATGTGTCTTTGCTAGGATGATTATAAGATAGGGATTTCTATATTGTTAAAGAGGAAAGAGGTTTCCAGAAGTGCTCCCTCTTGACATAACCCTGCTCTCCATTAGTCAGAGGAAATTTTAAAGCCACTGACTTGTATTTTATAACACTGGCTTTTGGAACAGAGTTAAGCCAACAGCAACTGCCTTTGGAAATTCCAACCACTGAGAGATGCAAAACGTACTAAAAAAAAAGCATTGTGTGTGGTTCAATATATCTGAAAGGTGTATTATATTTTATAGGCACATATGAAGATTATGAACTAACCCTATAATTGCCTGATAACTAAAATATAACACTGCTTAAGTGACTATTTCTATTTAAAATAGTGGGGTTTATTTTTCTTAATAAATTAGATTAACGTGTTTACAACATTCTTAAAACAACATAACAAGCTGGTTGACATATAGCCTCTATTTTGATTCCCACTAAATCCTTTTTATTTTTTGAAATTATGTCTCCTTTAATTTATAGTGAGTTTTGTTGAATAATAACGTAAGTAACAGCTGCATAGTAACATACTGTCTGATCTGCAGTTACGTAATTGGTCTTGCTTGCTTAGCCCTTAGATTTTTGAAGGTAAATATTTACCCAAGGAGTGTTTGTATTCATAAAGTAGAATGTTTCCTCCCTAAACATGGGCAAAATTAAAAACACACATAAACAACCATTATCATTAGCTCACAAACATATGCTAAAGACCATCTACTATATATTATTTTATAACTTTTCCAAATATAGTTTAGTTAACATTTTAGAAATACTATATTATTTCTAAATCCATGTGCCTGTTTAAACTTCATTATCTCAAATGATACTGAGTTGAGTGGTCATGAAACAGTATCATAAAATACATACAGACATTATTTTAATGCAATAAACATGTGATTTTTAAGACTATCTTAACAAACACACATGTTTATTCTTTGCTAAAACATGTTTCTGCAAGTGCCACACCTATATTTTGCATGTTTTCAGTCAGTTGTTTCAAAAGATTGTAGGGGGCGAAAAACAATATCTCAAAATCTCAGAGCAAAATACCAGCCTATTTTGACACAGCTGTATTTCCGTAGCAAATGCTTCTAATTCTCAGAATTTTTCTTAACTGTGAAACATGGGTAGGGCACTGAAACATGCATTTTTATATTTTTGCTCCTTATGAACCAGATAACACATGAGATGCAATTAAATTTTCCTAGATGTCAATTTTTACTTCTCTTACCTCGAAGCATGAAAGCGAATGGTTGCTAGATTTGTAGACACGCTGGTTTCGGTAGAGATTGCATCTTATGTGGGGTGTATCTGGTCTTTTATTATTTGTTTTATAGTGTCATTTCAATGTAATGTGCTGTTCTTTGTGTCTTTGTTGTCTCTTTTTTTTCTTTGTCCCCCCAACAGCATTTTGTCCCGCACAGGGAAGAAGGAGAATCAAGATGCCTCCAATTTGACAGTGCCCATGACCATGTGTCTTTTTCCTGTGCCATTCCCACTCACTCCATCTCTAAGACCACAGGTCAGTTCCATCAACCCTACTGTTACTCGCTCCCTCCTTTACAGCGTCCTGCGAGATGCTCCATCTGAACGTGGCCAGCAAAGTCGTGATGCTCAGTTATCAGACTACCCATCTTTGGACTATCAAGGACTTTACGTGACACTGGTGACACTACTGGATCTAGTTCCCTTGCTACAACATGGTCAACATGGTAAGCAGGCCCTTGAACCCTTCCAGTACGCTTAACTTCAGTGCTGTGAATCCCTGGGTGATGCCTAAATGCAGTAGAAGAGATGGGCCTAAACTGACCTGGATCTGGAATTCAGATCTCCTGGGATGTGTTCATATCCAAGTGTTTGGTTTCACTTTCTCAAATAAAAGATGTTCTTTTGCCAACAGTTGATTTCGGTTTGAATTCAGAGGTTGTCTGACTTTTAGGGATGTGCTGGTGGAATGTAACTAAAACACAATGATGTGTTACAAAAATAATACAGATAGGTCTAAAAAAGTATGGATTTTGAATTTGAATCTGCTGAGATACTTTCAGACCTGTCTTTTTAGGGTGGCTTTCTTAAAAAGGCACAGATTGCTTGCAAATGTGTATCTGTCTTCTAACAAATATGCAGATCGCGTGTTTTGGTGCAGGTCCATCTCTAAATAGAACATTTAATTGAAGAAAAGCCATGGTAATGGTGATTTGAGATGGCTTTAAAATATTCCTGAGTAAAAAGATAGCAATATCTCTGTCTGACTTAGAGAAAAGCTGTATTTTCTTATGTTCTGATTTAGTTAATCACAAGATTTTTTTGTGACTGTGTTGTACTTAAATATTGTTTCACTAAAGTTGTGCATTGTTAGTCTGGCTTGTTAGTCTGTGGCTTGCCATACTGGGATGCAGGAGCCCAGTGTTCTCCCTGTGTTCCATAAGCCAAATTTAATTTTCACCATGGTGTCAGGGTGTATTACTTACATAGGAAGATTGTTGTCAATCTGCTATACTGCTGAAATTCTTTAGGAGGAAAGTTTCTGTTAAATGCTGAATTCCTTTTGAGTTGGCAGCAGCACATTTTGAATCAAAGAGTATTGCACTAGAAAATCTTGCAAAAGTGGGGCTCGTAGCAAATCACAGACTTGTCGACTTCAACTTCTAGAAATGGTGGAGTTAATTATCAAAACAATCTTTTTGTAAATAGATAACATGGTGATAATTAAGAACCAAGGGAGGCTTGTAAAGAACAAATAATGTTAAGCAAACACAATTTCTTTTCATGGCAGCACAATGGCTCTCCTGGTGGGGGTTTTCTTGTCCTTAGTCAGGCTTTTACTACTGCGTCACTTGACATCCTGACAGGTAGTTCGGGACATGGGGTCCCTGCTTGCATGAGGAAAACACTCCAGGAGTAGTTACCAGTGGCTCTCATCAGCTGGAGGGGTGTAGCAGGTGGGAATCTTACAGGAGTCTGTGCTGGGTCTCTAGTGCTATTGAAAGGGCTGCATCAAAGGAAGTGTGACCACCAGGTCGAGGGAGAGGATTTTGCCCCTCTACGCTGCTCTGGTGAGGCCCCACCTGGAATGCTGCATCCAGTTCTGGAGCCCACAGTACAAAAAGGACATGGATCTTCTGGACCGGATCCAGAGGAGGGCCACGAAGATGATTAGAGGGCTGGAGAATCTCTGCTATGAAGACAGGCTGAGGGAATTCGGGTTATTCAGCTTAGAGAGGGGAAGGCTCCATAGTGACCTAATAGCGACCTTCCAATATATGAAAGGGGCTACAGGAAAGCTGGTGAAGGGCCTGTAGTGATAGGACAAGGGGCAATGGCCTGAAACTGCAAGAGGCTAGATTTAGATTAGATTGAAGGAAAAAAATTTTCACTATGGGAGTGGTGAAGCACTGGAACGGGTTGCCCAAGGAGGCTGTGGATGCCCCATCTCTGGGAGTGTTCAAGGCCGGGTTGGGTGGGGCTTTGAGCAACCTGGACTAGTGAGAGAGGTGTCCCTGCCCACAGCAGGGGGGTTCGAACTAGGTGATCTTCAAGGTCCCTTCCAAGCTTAACCATTCTATGATTTTGTGATATATTATTTTTTTTTTTTATTTGACTGATAGAAATAAGGGAGCACTTTGATTTGTAGGGGTTGTCAAGAGAGTCAATAGCATGTCCTTTGTGAAAGATACCTGATTCAAAACCAGCTTGGCAAGTTGCATTCTGTTCTGAAACATCTTCAGAGGACAAGTGTAAAATACCATGTTTAAGCAGGAGAAATCAAATGTAGAAGTGAAATGAGGGAAATACTATCTTGAAAGCTGTAATGCAGAGAGATCTGATTGTTGCAGTAGATCAGAAGCAGACCGTAAGTCACTAACATGTAAATGTTATTCTAGTGTTACCTGAACAGCTGCTTTGTGTATCAGACATCCAGAGCATTTTGTTTTTCAATTTAAAAGCCCCAGCAAAGCCTCCTCTGAGGTAAAATTGTCAAATTTGTCCATCTGGCTTCAAGAAAGACATGGACATTTTGGGAGGAGTCCAGGAAAAAAAGAAACAAGATGATTTGAAGTCTAGAAAATGTCAACATGAGGAAAAATGGAAAGAACTTGGTTTGTCTAGCTTAGAGAAAAATAGCCAATGTAATTACCCTATACAAATATATAAAGGTTGCTGTGAGGAGCAATAAACCAAACTAAACTGTTTATGGTTACAGTTGGTCAGGATAAGGAGCAATGGATTTTATTTTATGTTATATTTTTTTTAAAAAGGCCTTTTTATGGTAAAGATGATTAAGTACTGGGATGATTGACAAGAATTGAGCTGTATTGCAGATTTTTAAGAAAAGTTTAGATAAATATCTGTCAGGAATAATTGGTTTGACTTGTACTTGGGGCAAAGTGAGGTCACTTGTTATTTTTTGTGTGGTTCTCTGTGTGTAGAATTAAATTTTGCGATACAACTTGTTATTTGTTTCTCCCTCAGCTTAGCATTTGACTAAAATAAATACATTTGTTTTAATCGGAACAATCAGTGTTGATGGGGTAAGTACAACTGGTGCGCTAGGTGATCCTGAGCTTTGGTCCAGTCAGATTTTACAAAATTCCCTTATCTGGTCAATATATATTGCAAGAGAGAAGAGCTCCCTAGCATTTAGGGTCTGGTTAGACCCTTGCATAGCAGACTTGCCAGAACCACTGCAATGGAGTGCTAATTTTAATTGTTAGTATGTGTAATAACGTTGACAGCTACAGATCTTTGAGCACTTTACAGAGGCAGTTTGAAATCCCACTAGCTGTACAGATGAGACTGAGGGCCTGTGTATAACACAGGTTACAGAGTGAGTAACAAAAAGAAATCAATCTTGTGCAGGGGAAAGGTGTTCCCATGTCTTGGGATCATCACATGGATTCGAACTCGGGGTTCGCTGAGTGCTGTAACCTTGCTTGGAGCATTATTGGCCCCAGCTCAGTTCCTCATTTGCAAGAGGGTATAAAGATTCCACCCAGATTCCACAATAGCCTATCCCTTCCCTATGGATCTCAAAATGTGGCACATTTTTTAAGTATCCCCTCCAAAAAGCTATAGTATAACTAATTAGAAAAAGTATGGGAATTCTTGATAAATGTTTTTTTTTTTCTTCTCAGGCCACTTTTGGCCTCCATGGCTTCTCATAAAAACGAGATCCATAGTTTAATCACATGTTATCTGAAAGATACAGTGATGCTTCCTGTAGTCTCTGTGTGTGGGGTACTTTGCAGCTTTCTTGAGGGTAATTAAGATCACAATCTTGTTATTTTTCTATGACTGCAAAAGCAGGCCTTTCAATACCAAAGTGCGTATCAAATTCTAATTCTAATAACATCTCTACTTAAATGCAGGCCATTATATGTTAATCACAGTGTGATTAAAATCAACATTGATTTAAATCAATTATTTTACTGGCTGTAGTATTCATACTGCCTTCAAACTCTTCTGAATACTGTTTCCCTGTATTTGAGGAGGGGCGTAAAAATGATAGGTGAAGTCTTTAGTCTGTAGTAATTAACTTCCCAAATTACCTTGAGGGAAAAACTGAATTTAAATGTATTTCTTAATAGTTTTGTATACTAAAAAGTACCTAGTCATATTTGCATTATAATAATTCTGTATTTATTTCATTTTGTTCAACAGATCTTGGGCAGTCAATTTTTTACACTACTACATGCTTACTTCCTTTTCTCAATGATGATATTTTGAGTACTTTACCCTATACAATGATTTCAACACTAGCTACCTTTCCTCCATTTCTGCACAAGGATATTATAGAGTATCTCAGCACATCTTTTCTGCCTATGGCTATATGTAAGTAGAATTCATTCTAGTATTGTTATGTCTCAGAAAACATGGGGGGGAAAACTTGTATACTGGTATCGGACTGTAGGAGTTCAAGTTTGATTTTTTGTAGAATTGTAATGGGACATCAATCTGCTGTATGTACATATGTAACATAATTCCATGTGACTCTTGTTCAAAGGGAAATAATTCTACTCTATTCTATTTATTTATTTATTTATTATGCTGTGTTACTGTGTGAATTCTTCCTTCATTTAAAGGGTGAAGTTTAGCTTATTTAACAAGTACACTGTCTTTAGACTCATGGGATTTTCAGTGCCGGTAGTAGGAGTTTTGAATGCAGAATCAATAGGCAAACTGCTGCTGAAATGGTTGGTGCAGCAGCAACATGGGTAAATTTTGCATCTGGGCTGTATCTGGATGTACAAGAATAAATCTTCTCAATGTTATGATGTTGTGATGAATTCCCAAGTTTTCTCCCTCTCTCCCTTCTTGGCATTTTCTATTTAAGTTCTGTACTAAATAGCTGTGCCTGTAATATCTCTTATGCGTAGTGTTAAGACTGAATCTGGCAATGCCTACTTTATTACTTTCTTTTTTCTTACTCTCCCCAAGAGTGTCAGATAATTACATGATTTCATCATTTCTGCACAATGTGAATCCAGAGGTGTCTTCTTGGCTATGTCCCTGATAAAAAGCTTGATGAGAGTCCAGTAGTAGCAAAAAATTTAACCACGTTCTGCAGGTGGAAACACTAAGATCAATATTAAAAGTCAGTTTTAACCAACAAGCCTTTTATGATATATGTGATGAAACACTAGAACAGTTTGCTTCTCTGTCCTAGAAGATGCTCAGAACACAACAGGTCCTGAGCAGCTGCTCTAGTTGACTTTTCCTTGAGCAGGGAGGTTGGACCAGACAACGTCCAGAGGTCCCTTCTAACATCAATGATCCTGTAAATCTGTGAGAATGTCTCCTACTTCTCTGTATTCCAGACCTTTATGGAAAAACATGAACAACTTTTGCACAGAGATCTACACTGATATCATTTAAGCCTGTAGAAGATGCTATTAGAACATGGAAAGAAGCATCGTGCACTGTTTTGAGATTAAGATTCTGTGGAAATTTATCATCTACATTTTCTGGCTCTACCAGTCAGTGATCTTGCAGAAATCCAGGAGCTGTTCTGTATGTCCATTTCCCCATGTAAAATAACCCTTTGTAAGACGTAGCAATGATGTTTTCTCTGTTGCCTTTGACAGGTCTAATAACAGTATGCAAATGAAAAATACTAAGATACATTTCATGCGTATGTGCAAGAGATCCTCTTTGGGTTAAGAACAGAATGTTGTATTCAACTGCTTTTTCTTCCGTTACTGTTACCTGTTAAAGAACAGCTGATATAGGTGACCTGTCCTGTCTGTCATCAGATCTGTAGAACTATTCTCTGAAACAACTGGTTGAGCCAAATCCTTGATTTACTTAGACAGATACTATTCCCCAATTGCCCTTGGCAGTGATTGCGTCCATGCAGAGCATGAGAGCAACCTTTGTCATGTTGCCTTTTCCCTCACACACTTTTGATTAGATCTTGGTATGAAACCAGCCTGCTGCTCTTTAAATTTGGCTTCTAGTAGTGTCCTACTTTTCTGCTGATGGCCACATTTTAATTGCAAGGTTAGAGCTGCTGAAATTTTGAAATTTATATCCATACGAAAAGGCCTTGCTGTAATGATTTGGGGGCTCTTACATGTGTGAATGAGATTCAAAAAAGAATGAATTAAGTGCAATGAAAAGAGACATGGCAATGTTGAGTCATATGGAGAAGTACCATTTAGAAGAAATTCTCTATTTTTCCTTCTCTTCCTCTTTTGCAGTCAAGTGCTCTTTTAGTCAGTGTCCAGGTCTTCCCTCACAGGGAATGATATGCGCCTTTACAAGGCGAGTGCAGTGTTTCCTTCCCCTCGTGTTCAGCTCTGAATCAAACCAAATGGGAGGATGCGAGAGATTATGTAAGCAGCTGGAGAGCCAGATGGCAGGGGTGAAAGCATCTTGCCACACTGGTAGCTACAGTTCTGTGCTTCTGTCCCAAATGCTTGATATTTGGGGCCTGGCAGCCAGGCTTGGGAAGGTGCTGTGAGGGTGGGAAGATATATGCCACGTCTCTGGATTGCCTTCAGAGCCTTATTGCCATGTTAGAGTTCAGCAAATAAAACACCCACGCTCTGTAGGGTTTTTCTAAGTATATCATGTAGTAGGAACCGCTTCGTAGGAGACCAGAAGAAACTGCAGCCACTTTGTGCAAGGTCAAAGTTACAACAGCATAGCCACACTTCAGGGCTACTGTTTATTGTTATCTTAGCATGGGTCACATAACAAGGGGAACTAATTTTTTTAGTATGTAGCTGTAACAAGAACTCGTACCACGTGCCTCCTGAGAAGTAATCTGTGCCATACACCGACAGCTGGTGGCTACCACCAGCCCCGACCAATCATCGATATGCTTCGACAGCAGGCTTTCAGTTTTCTCCTGTTTCTTTACCCTCCACTTCTTCCTTACCCTTCCTACAGTCCAAGCCCTGGGTGTGCTTGACTGTACAAGTGACTTTGTTTTGACTAGTCTGTGGGTTCCGAAGGAGAGTGCCTGAGAAGATCACTGTCTTTGGTTAATGTGACTCTGAGAATGAAATCTTACTGATCGGGAAAACCGCCTGTGTGCTCTGTAAAGCAATACTGCATTCCTAGGCATCTTTGTCTTCCAGCAGAAAAGGGGTTTCACCTTCTCCGATACAGAATATTTCTACTTTCTTAGGTTTTGGTTGTTTGTTTATGTTTTTTTTTTTAATGGCATGTCACCTTACGAATTTTATTTGCGTTAGTTGGAATCAGTTATATGCTATTCTTGCCTAATTTCCCTTGTTACACAATAGAAATTATTATTATTTTTTCCTTTCTTTCAAGTGGGATCCTCAAAAAGAGAAGGTGTTCCAGCACATGTCAATCTATCTGCGTCATCAATGCTCATGATTGCAATGCAGTATACATCAAACCCGGGTATGTGTAAACATGCAACACGGTTACACTCGCATTAAAACTATGAGTTGTGAAGTACTGTCAAATGCAGTCAGAAAAGTTAAGATCTACTCTTGCTTGAAATCAGAAAATGGTGTTAGTATATAAAATTAGTGTTGGAGAGAAATCCTCACTAACTTTGACAATGGAAATTCTTATTAACAGTTTGTCTTATAATGTGATTTATGTCCTACCAAGGTCACAACTGATTTTAAAGAAGACAGGTAATGCTGGCCGCAGGCTTGACAGGACTACAGTGAATTTAAATGTAATTATAAATATCTTAACACAACACCATTCTCTCTCACTGTGACACAATCCCAGCTAAATCCATGGGACCACATAACTCAATCTAACTGAACTGGAATTTATATTGCATTGTAGTCAGCTATGTCTCATTTTATGCCGATGGGTAGATGGTGTGTGTGAGGAGGAACCATGTGCTGCAGTATGCACGTGAGACGTGTCCCATCATGCTGATGTAGTTCACAGTGGTACCTAAAAGCAGCACACCGTTTTTAAAAGCTACTTGCATGAGTTTTTGTCATGAAACAGTCTATTTCTGTTAGTGAATTCCATGTTCCAGCCACCTGACAGAAATGTTGCATTTTGGGAGGTCAGACGTGTCAAGTAGTTCATTTAGCTCCCTGATGCAGAGTGGCTCCTATAGCCTTTCGTATACATGGGACAATGGACTGTTATGTGTGACTTCCATTACTGTCTCAAGATGAATGACAAGATACCCATGTACAGCTTTACGTTGTGCTGGGGGAACAAAGTTTAAGTGAATTAGCAGGTGTTCTTAAACTGAGTAGGTTTGAAAAAGATCTCCACTGCTGTGCCAAAAGCTGTGTGCTCATGATACTCATTATCTTACTGCTTTCCTGGACAGAAAGGAGTTACTAATATTGAATTTCTGATCTTTTGTGATGACTCTCAGAGCAATGATTCTTCAGCAAACCCTTTAAAATGAAAAGTAATTAAATGAGGTATAGAGTTTGGATGGACAAAGCAAAGCCAATCAGCTAACTACATCACTTCTGTAACTTGAGTCTCCATTTCAGTATTCTGTCTGTGCTGTCTTTTCTCTCTCAGTGTATCACTGCCAATTATTGGAATGCCTCATGAAATATAAGCAAGAAGTATGGAAAGTAAGTTTATGGTCATGTATGCTTTGTGGAAATGACTGTATTTGGATAGTAATGAAAACCAAATGGCTTGAAAATTGAGCTGACTGTGTGCCAAGAAGTTATAAATGGTCTTTATATCCAATCCTCCTCCTGGATTGTGGAGAGGAAGGTCCCTCTCAGGGCTCTGTTTCCTGAATACTATGTGGATGTTAGCAGTAACTTTAATAACAAATTTTCTCACATCATGTGGGACTCAGGTTTTACAAGGACTATTTTGAGTGTTGTCTAAGCCTGAATCTGATCTGTATCTAGTTATTTATCTATTTTACTCCTTTTTGCTTCATGGCTAGGCAGAGGCTTAATTTTCTCTGTGTCAGTACACTGTGCGGGGTAGATGGTGGTCATTGGATGCTCCGATCAAGCTCAGAAGTCCATTGTGAATATATTGTTGCAGTTGTTAGTCATCTGATCTACTTGTAAGCGTGTACAAAGGATGTTTGGTAGAGTATGAAATGTATAGATTTTGTATATTCAGACATCTCTGAACACAAGTAATAAGTATTAAATTTTGTTGCTTTGCAAAATAAACATTTTATATGTCTCTTTCCTTAGGATTTACTGTATGTAATAGCCTATGGGCCATCTCAAGTTAAACCTCCAGCGGTACAAATGTTATTTCATTACTGGCCCAATTTAAAACCCCCCGGGGCAATCAGTGAATACAGAGGACTGCAGTACACAGGTCAGTGCAACTGAAAACAATTTTAAAGTAAATGATCAGAAATGTGCTCGTGTCATCTGTTTACAGTTTTACAATGTGTTTTGAAATCTTTTGTTCAAGAAGTTAATATGACACCTTTCTCTGTACTATCAAAAGATGTTATGAAAAATAAAGACTGTGATTATGGCTAGTAAATATAGTGTGTTACTCTCAATACTAACTAAACCAGAACAGGACAGTAAATAAATACAGTGTTCCAAATGGCCTGTGAACCTGCCACCTTAGCCTCGAAAGGGTTCTGGCTTATGTTCCTTTCAATTATTGCTTTAGTTGCTTTTGTTGTGCCAGCTGCTATCCCTGCTGCTGTTGCTAAGGCTCCTTATCTGGCTTTTGCTGTCAAAAAAAGCCAGGTGATGTCAGGTGCAGTCAGTATATTGGATGAGTTCTGACTACAGGGGGAGAATAAGAGACAAGGTCAGCAACGCAGCTGGAGCTGAGTAGGTGGATGGTACAAAGTTCTTTGTCCACCAGACTCACCAGTGATGCCGATGGGTTTGTTGCTTCTATGGTAGGGACTGTCCAGCAGCAATTCATGACTTGCCTTGCCTGATTGGCTGTCTCAGCTCGTTTCAAATAATCTCCATCCTATGGGGTATATTTCAATCACTTTTAAAATTTCTGGACCAGAATGTAACATTTTAGATAATAAAAATGAAGGATTGGGAGAGACCTTAGAGGACCCTTAGACCAAGTCAAGTACGTCCTGAATGTTCCTGATACATGTTTGTCTGATCTGTTGTAGAGCTTTCCCATGAAGACTCGGTAGATTTTCTTTTTTGAAAAAATCTTTCTTCTTGTACTGTTCTGCATCACTTTTTTCATGCAAGCAGGCCTGTAAACTAAGCATAATATTCCATCTGAACTGTTCATAGCACTGGGTAGACAGGAATCATTTTCTTGTATATAAATTCTCTGTTCATGTATCCCAGAATGGGATGAGTATTATCTGCAGTTGCATGGCATTTTGACCTGGGGGCATCCTGCAGAGCATCCAAGTGATGCAACTTGAACATACCTTAGTTCTTTACTTCTTGTCATTACAAAACTAAGGCTCTTCTGTGGCTAGATTAGTTTTCCTTTGTCATAGCTCTGTTTTCATTTTGTCTGAGAATGCTACTGAATTTACTCAGCTACTCCTACTATCCTCCTCCTGGAGTGGAAGTGTGATTAATTAATTCAGAGTGTTGGCGAGATCAGGAAGGTTCTACAGTGGAGCTGTCTGCGTCTTACTTCTTTTCATTTCTTTGCTGAGTTCATGGTTCATTTTGTAGTTATTTCCCAAACAAATCAGTAGGCATGTATATTCTACATTGGTTATTGTAATTATTAGGGTTCCTCAGGAATGACTAGGTCTTCTCTCGTATTTGTGTAATAACTAGTGTAAGAAGATCTCAAGACAGAAAAGACACAAAGAATATAAATGTATTTTCTCCATTTATTAATCAGATGTGTTTCGCTTTTGCAGCCTGGAATCCTATTCATTGCCAGCACATTGAATGCCATAATGCAATTAACAAACCAGCTGTGAAGGTACTGCCATTTCTTCATGGGTCCAACCCAGCTATCTGGGGCATGAGAGATTGCTCTTTGACCCCAGCCTCTGGTTGTATGCAGGTGACCAAGAGCAGGAGCTAAAGGAACAGCAAAGTCTGTCGAGACCAAGGGCACCAGAACTTTGTGAATGTGTTCTCTGACTGCCCAAAGCAAGATGGGATATTTTCTCCAACTGCTCTGGGCCAAGTCTTGATATTAAACGTGAGGATGGTTACAGAGAACTTCATAAAATTCTAAGCTGGCTGCTGGCTAATCCATGGAAATATTTTCCTGAGCACATATATGCATGTAAATATGTGCACAATATTACTATATACAGGAAACATCCAATTACATATGTACATGTACACCCTGGTGTCATACAGTGCACCTACTCTGATTGTGATCCTTTGCTTGGAATGTGTCCTAAAGCAAATGGCAGCAAAGCTCTTCCACAGCTCTCTTTGAGGGAGCTAAATGGATTTCTTCTTTTTGCAAAGGGTGACAGAACGAAACGGCTTGACCAGGCTCATAGCGCCGTTTGATGGCAGAGGTACGAGCAGCATCCCAAGTCCAGAGCATGCTGCAGTTAGGTGTACGAATTAACTAGAAGTGTATCTAGTTAAGTATATAGATAAAACCGATTTTCCTGGCATCAATTCATATGTTAACATAATTACATTAATCTAATGTAATTACGTTAGTCAAACAGTTTTTCAGAGAGCCTTTTCCGCAGGCTGTGGTACTGATAGGACGTAACAGTGACACCTGCATCACAAGTCCTGCAGGTGGCCACTTTCCTTCTCACTTCAATCATTCTCTGCAATCCATTAGGAAAAATGCTGGAAGGTATTGCTCCATGTTGTAGTGATCACTAGATTCAGACTAAGCAAGGAGTAGAGCAAAATATCAATGAAATTTACAGTTCTAAGCTTCGCAGATGAGATGCTTGAATTTTTTTAAATGATCTCAGCATAACTTAGAACCAGTCTTGATCAGTCATCATTCAGAAAAATGCAGCCTGTTGTTTCTTGGATAAATGAGTGTAAATTTGGTTAAGAAGGATGAGAAACATTCAAAGAGCCATTTGCCTTTGTAAATTTGTCTTAGAAAACAAATAAATGCATATGTAACTGGCTGTTAACTGTTAACTGCTTTATGTAACTGGGTAATGTGGAAGGATAAAAGATAATGAAAGACAAAGTTTGGGCCTGTGCTGCCGAGGGAGCTCTAGTCCATAGTCTTTGTTCTGTTCCTGGAATTGTCCGTATAGTTAACAACTATGATGACTGAAAATCAGATTTTGCTGGAACAGGCCTTACGAAGAAGAGAGAAATCTAGAATTTTGCATTATCTTCTCATAGGTAATGGATCCTCTAAGTGACTGTTTCTTTGGAAAAAAAATAAAAAGGAAGTCTGTCATGACTATAAATACGTAACATAAAATATACTTTTCTTTCAGAGAGTGCTAGTATTGATACTGAAATATGTCCTGTTCTCTTCTGATAGGCTCTTGTGTTCAGTTACATCCCTGTCCTTTTAGAAGTACTTTGAGAACCTGTGCTGCCAGATGCTGAGTACCGTCTTTCAGAATTCTAAATGCTCTCAGCACATATTAAAGCTGTGTTATATTGTATGTCCTAGCATTAATATACTGAATTTTTCCAGTGAGCTCTAATGAACATGTATTAATTCTTTTCCTTCCCTGTGTTTCAGATGTGCATTGACCCATCTTTGTCGGTGGCTTTGGGTGATAAGCCACCTCCCCTATATCTTTGTGAAGAATGCAGCCAGAGAATTGCAGGGTAGGTAGACCAAGAGCTGGAAAATGGTCAGGTATAGTCAGATTCCAGAGTTTGGAACTCTGGAGTAATGCTTTATTTCAGCATGATTAGCATATAATTTTATGTAGATAGTCCTGTTGAAATATATGGAGCACACTATACTCAGTGTGAATAAGAATTATAGAATTTTACCCTAACTGATCAGCGTTTGCATCTAGCTTAAATGGTAGCGAGTTTTAAAGTTAAGATGTCTAGATGACTAGATACTTTAGGTACTGCTTGTTAGTATACAAGCTTTTGCTTATGAAATGTTTGTTGTCCTCATCCTTTACCTGCTGTTAAAAGCAAGATATTACAATAAAAGCTCTTTCACAAAGACTTCATTACTTTTCTGTAACATGTATTCCTGCTCAGTCCCCATATGTTGCCTGCTCTAGTCGAGAGGTGGTGTCCCTGCCCAAAACAGGGAGGTTGGGCTAGATGGTCTCTAAGGTCCCTTCCAGCCTAGGCCATTCTATGATTCTATGATTCTATTTCAGATTATTTTATAGGGTATACTGTGAAGCAGCAAAGATTTGAAACTGGTGCAGACTTGTCCAGTATCTGGAAGGAATATCCTGAGATAAATTAGCCTTATTACTTATTTTTTAAATTTAAATTTTATTTTATTTTTAAACTGCTCATTTGGTTTGAAGTGCTTTACAAGATCTGCTAATACTTATGGGGAGTTCCTATCAGTACTTCAAATGGACAGGGTTATGGATAGTTGAGAAGCTACATGGGGTTTTTTTTGTTCCCAGTTTAAGACACCTTTGTATCACACCAGCTGCAGAAAAAGCAATTACCTTGATTTAAAGCTGCAGGAAAAAGTAATTGAATTTGGTAGAAGTGTAGCTTCTAAGGAGACTGACAAAAAATGGTACTGTTTTTTCTGTTCATCTGTTATTCTTCACTATCATTTCTCAGCCATCAGACTTCCAGAGCGCACACTATTTTAATTTGATAAATTTATGCCTTAAAAGTCATTTTTTTAAAGCCTTTTGAAACATATTGGACCAGCAACAGCAAAGTGGTAATTTGCAATAAGATAGGCACAACAAAGATCGTAGAATCATAGAATGAGCTAGGCTGGAAGGGACCTTAGAGATCATTTTAATCCAGCCTCCCTGTCGCCAGGGACGCGACCTCTCGACTACAAGATGGGTAATGTAAAGCAGCCTGCAATTTGTAAAACTGCATTTGTAAAAACAATAGCTTCAGAATAATGTCAGTCCTGCCACATAAATTTATATAAATTTCCTCTGTGCGAAAATAAATGCATATATAAATAAAAAATGGAAAGCTAATTAGATATACAATTTTTATAGGGATCACAGTGAATGGTTGATTGATGTTCTTCTGCCACAAGGTAAGAGATATTTTAAGGGTAGGTACAAACTAATCATAATTTTACAACCCTTGCTTACTGCTGTTTCTGCATACTATATTACTTGAAATACTGCATTAAAATTCTAAAACGATCCTTTAGAATCGAAAGTAGCTTGTACTTAATATTTCTTAAACTCCTCAGAGTACTATGAAAGGTCGACTAATCCTCTATCTGAAATAGTATGCAGCTCTTTATGCGTAAGGAAACAGAGACAATTGAACAGGTTTCCAAATCTCAAAGCATCCACAGTTGACACCAAGTTTTTAAAAGTATATTCCACACCAGTGTGCAAAAAAGGGGACTAGTCTTCCTGGGTCTGGGCCTGATTTGAAAGCTCTCAAAGATTCTAAAAATCTCTTCTGTGAGCAGAAGGCTCTAAAGGATATCAGAAAAGGACATAAAATACTTTTCAGTGATTCAGTCATTGATCCAATTGTTGTCCTTCGGACAGCGAGAGAGCCTGATATTTTATTATCTAGCAGAATGCAACCAAAGCTTGTTGACAGACTAATCAGAATTTTTGGGGTTTACAAGGACAGTCATATATTCTTTAAAATAAACCTTTCAAGGGCAGAACAAAGACATTCCTCTCTCTTTGTTCTGCAAACTGAAAATTCTTGGGCAGTGGAGATTTTCTTGCTATCTCCTTTTACTTGAAAGCTAATGCAGATTAAGAATGTTTTGTTTACTTAAGGAAAGTACTTTTTATGCAGCCACTTATACTTACTGAATCAGATGTTGCCAGGGCAACAGGCTGAATAGCTACTGCTCACAGGTTGAATCTGTGAACATTTTGCTGTGGAGTTATGAGCCACAGATATGGTGGCTGCTTCTAGGTCACTCATCCATATTCATCAGTCTTGCATCCTGTGAACTTTCGCAGGCAGCATAGGGACATCGGAGCCATGTCTCTCCAGCATGCCACGGTGGTATTGCTGCAGGTGGGCTTTCACAAGGCTGTCTGCGGGGTGGAAGCATAAGCAGCAGGTGAATGGGATGCAGAGCACACCACACTTAACACACCAAGCCTGTTCTTTCCTTTCGGTGTAGAAATAACTGGTAGGCCTACCTTTACAGTTTCCTACCTGAGGCAGTCCAACAGGCTTAGAGGTTTCAATAGTATCTGGAAACAGAAGTTTAGCTTCAGGCTTCCTTGCAGCAAGTCCATTTTCCCGTGGCTGCCATTAGTAAAACAGATGGATCGTCATTCTGTGTTGATGTGTTGTGTGCCTTCCCCTTACAGCTGAAATTTCTGCTATATGTCAGAAGAAGGTAAGATTCAGTCATTTATGTGATGGGGCATGATTTGTTGTGTGTAGTGCCATTCCATTACTATGTGGTGCGTTCTTTTTTGTGTCATTTCAGATTTTCACAATTTATCCATGAATGCATTTATTAGTGGATGGGAATGATTCAGCAGCAAGGTTTCTTTTTGTTAAAACTGCTGATGTTTGATTTGAATCGTAGGTTTCTGTTGAAGTGACAATAGAAAAACAATTCCATTACGGAGTTGCGTTCAGTTTTTATTCCATAGCTCTGCTTATGGAGAGGATAAAGCAAGAGATTAATGTTCAATTTAAATTTAAATTTTTATATCTTCTTAACTCCTTGAAGTGTTGTTTTAATCCTAGATTGGACAAAAGTCTTACTTTAGACTGTATATTTTTAAAAATATATGGACTGAAAGTCTTTCAGGCTTTAAAAAGATTGCTGACAAAAAGAATCTGCTTGCAATACATATCAGCTAGTATGTTTTAATAACATTTTAATAATGAGGGAACAATGTATAACATGTTCTAGATTTTCTGCAGTAATGAAAGCTTTTCTGTTGGGCCAGTTTACCCCATGGCAAAAATAAAGATAGAGCATATTTGGGAGGCTTGGAGGGTTACCTATCATAAGGCTGATTCTTACGCAGCATAGGCTGATGTGGCACCACTGATTGCACTCCTAAGAATCTGCCTGTTGCTCTGCATAACTTAAAAAGGCATTCTGAAGTACAAGCAGGGGTTAAGAGAGCTACTGGAAATTTTAGAGATTGTTCCAAGCCAGAAAGTTGAGGTTGATGACTTAAATATTGGTTTGGTCTACTCCAAAACAAGCAACAGTGACATTTAAGTCTAGGCCCAGGATTTAGGCCTGAGGTCATCTTTCTGGAAGTTCAATGACACTTGGTGTCGGGAGTTCGCGCATAGTTGTGCGTATGTATAGTGATTTTGGAAATGACCAACGCTTGAGCTAGTTCCTCAGTGCTGACTCTCATCCCTGTTTCCAGTTCTGCTTCCTGATAATTGTGGCCTGATAAAATCTTTTTTATTTTCCAGAACTGTAGCTCCCATGTCAGAAGAGCTGTTGTCACATGCTTCTCAGCGGGCTGCTGTGGCCGCCATGGCAACAGGCCCGTGCGCTATTGCAAAAGATGCCATTCAAATCATCACAGCAGTGAAGTGGGGGCAGCCGCAGAAACCCATCTGTATCAGACTTCACCACCCCCCATCAATACCCGGGAGTGTGGGGCAGAGGAACTTGTATGTACTGTGGAAGCTGTGATCAGGTAATATGGCAGCTTATGAGGCATCAATATGTGAAGCAGAATCAGGCTTTCATATATATGCTACCTGTAAATCTTGTGCAAGCTGATTTTAATCTCATCAGGGTAAGTTCAGAGCAGGGCCCCTGAGCTCCTGCTGTTCTAGCAGAGTACCAATCAGTGGTGGATGTTGTCCTCATGGAGGAAATCAACCTTGAATCCTAGAGTTTGATGTTATTACTATTGTCTGGAAAATGATGACATCAGATGCCTTATTCCTGTAGTTATTCATGATCAGATACCTGTACCCAGTGGAAGAAAGCCACATTCACTGACCACAGGCTTGTTTTGTAGCTTGCTGAAGGAAGCAGAGTTTCATGCTGAGCAGAGGGAGTATGAACTTAACCGCAGAAGACAGATGGGTCTTTCCTCTTCCCATCACTCCCTGGACAACACAGACTTTGATAATAAGGATGATGACAAGCATGACCAACGCCTCCTGAGCCAGTTTGGAATCTGGTTCTTGGTGAGAAATTCTCTCTTCTCTCACTCCTCTCATATCCCTCTCCTTTTCTTTCTGAAGCCTCAATTCTATCTCTTCCCCCCCCGCCCCTTCTTTGGCTTTAGTTGTATGCTTCTGTGGTTTGTAAGCAAAAAGGAGTTCTGTGAAGCTGTCAGACTGAGATTTCAGAACGAGTTTGGGTGGAGCAACTGACTGCCTTCAAGCTCTGTATAGAGTGTATAATCAGAGTCCTGTATAGACTGTATAACAGTTATTTACTCTCTGAGTGTTTTTGACTGTCATCATCTGCTCACAAGTGCCCCCTGCTGAATTGCAATTATTTTCACCTTAAAAACAATCCCTTAAAGATCTCTCCCTCACCTTCCATCTTTCGGCATTGCTCTCTCGAAGCTCAGCCTTCTCTCTTGCCTCTGAATAGGCTGGAGGAGTCTTAGCAGGCTGCTTTCCCTTGCTGCCTTCAGACTGGTCTAGCTGAATCAGTCCCAGTCATTGTACTCCAGTTAACTGACCCAGTTTAGGTGGACAGAATGAAACCCCACTGGCTCTACCCCTCACAGTAGCTTTCAGACTCTCTCCTCCTCAATCATCCAGTGATGAGTACAGAATAGTAGGACCCCTCATCCATCACCTAAATGGAGATAGGGACAACAGGGTGGCAAGTCTAGAATTCCATAATGCCAAGAAAGCTGCTCTACTGCTTCAAATGGCTCCATGAGTAAACTTTGTATTCTGCTTGTATCTCCTGGGTTTTATTTAATATTGTAGACTTAAAGCCATTTGTTACTTTTTTAAAAAAAATTGTATGATAGCCATCTATTCCATTTTGAGGGATGTTTTGTAAAGACTGAAAGCATGCATTTCCAGAAGTAGAACTGAAGTGAGAACAGAAAAACTTTTGTTACCATGTACATGCTTCATCATTGACATTGAAAGTCTTTCTATGGCAGGGAGGAGGACCTCAATGACTTCATTCTTTTCAAATCTCTTGATCTCTCTGTAGTGAGTACTGGCAGACATGACAGCAGAGATTGTCGTAAATAATGAGTTACTGTTGTCTTTCATAAAATGAACACCTTTTATCTAGAAACTGGACAGAGCTCAAGAGTTCCTATTAAAATGCTGCCAGCTGATGCTGCCTTTGAGTTAATACTCAACTGAGACAAGCGAACCAGGAAGTTAGCACCGTACTTCTAACTAAAAGGAAGTAGAACAATCAGCAAGGGTTTTGTTAGCTGCTTTATCCCCCCCAAAAATGTAGAGGAAAAACCCTTGTAAGATCGCTACCGGTCTTCTCTGGGAAGCAGTGCTGTCAGCTGTTTTCCCAGAAATGGCATGAATGTTTCTTCTTTGTTTGCTTGCTGCAAGGCAGCAGTCACTGGTTTCAGGTTGCCAAGTGCTGAGAGCAAAGCACTGAGAGTTCACTAGGAAGTGGCAGTGAACAGCTGATAGGTGGTTAAAGTAGCTTCCTAAATCTTCTGGCATCTGTTGTTTTCCACTCTTTGGATTCAGTGCAGCAACCTGACTTGAAACCTTGTCTCCTGTCCCCAAGAGATACCAGAAATTCGAATAGCAAGTAAAGGCTGAGCAGTATGCCTGGTCTGTGAACCGGGGTACAGACTTGGTCTCAGATTTGGGATGGTTTTACACTACACACCTCACTCTAGAAAGGGTTTGAAGAAGGGGAGAATAATAATAATTATTCTGTGAGAGTTTTTGAGGACTTAAAACTCATATTCTCACCCCAAGTAAGGACAAAATATCAAAACCCGAATCCTTTTGCAAAGCAAAGATTACTTAATATATTAAGTAGACGTTTTCTTTCAGAGTTTTTGAAACTCTGTATTTGATTTGTCTTTTTATCTTGTACATTTTATATATATGTATATGTTCATTATATATTTTGCCAGACATCACATTACCTTTTGAAATGAAAAGTAATTTTAGAGTTGAAATCAACATGTTTCATTTTGTCCAATCATTCCGTATTGATATTTTCATTGTTGAAATTAAGAAACAAAAATTTGATGCTTGTTTTTTTCCCCCTTCCTATTTTTTTCTCATTTGTTTTGTCAAGTATCCTGAGCCAAACTCCACTTAATGCTAATCAGCTCATTTGTCTCTTATGTAATCTGCATCCTTGTATGCGAAGTACAGTAGACAAATAATATGCTGCCTTTAATTCAAAAAATGAACCTTGACTTGCGTTTCTGTCTTCCAGGTGAGCCTTTGCACTCCCAGTGAGAATACACCCACAGAGAGTTTAGCGAGGCTGGTTAGCATGGTGTTCCAGTGGTTTCACTCCACAGCTTACATGATGGATGATGAAGTCGGTAGCCTGGTTGAAAAGCTTAAACCCCAGTTTGTTACTAAGTGGTTGAAGACGGTTTGTGATGTCCGGTTTGATGTCATGGTTATGTGCCTCCTTCCTAAACCAATGGAGTTCGCCAGGGTAAGAATGATTTATCTGAAGGTTCTTTTGTTTGCCACAGAGGTTAAAGTCTTAAGTATAAAGACCATTTCTCCCCCATCTCTGTCAAGGCGAAAGAAGTCTCAGTGGTTGAGAGGGCAGTGGAGTTCAGGAATTCTTCTTCTTCATAACACTTTTTAGTTTTACTGTGTTAGTGGGGATTATTACAGTCATATGAAGTTGGAAGAATATTATAGGTATTGAAAGATACTGTATATTTTTGAGAGCTGCACATTTCCATTGTGCACCTGAAGCACCCAAGCTTGTCTTTAGTAAAAGGCATTATTTGTCTACTCCCAGGTGTAAAGCTGTCCTTTACTAGTCTGCCTTACTAATGTTTCACTGTTCTTTTCATACTTCATCTCTGCTGTGAATTAAGGTTCGTGAAATCATGCAGTTGTAGCTGAAAGGAGCTCTGGGCATCCTGAGGCCCTGTAGCTTCAAATACCTAATTTAAGTGACCAGTTAAGAGAGTAGTCTGCTGTGGTTCACCATATTGCTGATGGAGAGAAAGAGACTTATCTGTAAGGTTGTTCAGGGTACATAAGTGAGACCATTGCTGGAATTTCTTCTAGAAAGAGTCTGTCTTTCTATCCATTAATTATGAAGCAGAACTCACCACTTAACCTGCATAGTGAAGACAGGCAACGAAGTCAGGCATGTGAATATTCCTCTGTGGAAAGTGAAACATCAGCATGAAAACAGGAACTTCATGTTTTTGAGGCATTTAAGACTTTTTCCTCATTTATCACTGCCACCCATACCAAATGTGCTTTGGGAGATTTGAATTTCATGACTCTATTTTGTACAGTGTCCAGAGGATATGCTAGTTTTGTTGCCTCAAATGAAGTGGCTAGGCTAGGAAGGGCTGTAAAGACTTGTGATATATTACATCATTGGGGATGAACTGTGCATCTATGGGTTTTTTTCAATACCTAATATATGGGATTTGCTGTACGTGTGTAGACCAGCACGTGTATGTGTCTTACTCTGAACCATTGCTCTGAAGACACACCTGGCTATGGGAGGATGGGAGGGCAGCTGAGGGAATTTGGGAGATGGATGGATGCATTGGGTATTAGAACTGAAGAAAAGAGATCATGGCATTGAGGCTTGATCTGTCGAGGATCTTTTCTTGTCTTGCATCTAGTCCCTTCTGTGAGTTCTGTTAACCCCACTGCAATACTTAGGACCAGACTGACAACTTGCCAGGTTTGCAAGGGTTCACTAGAACATGAAGACAAACAGTCATGAAATTAGCTGTGATGAATGGAGAAAAAACCAGTTTGGCTGGAATTACCAGTAATTGCTGCCAAAGCAGCAGGCATCTCTAGAGCCATTAGTCAGGAACAGCAGATGTGAGCCTTGGTCAGTTAGAATAATTAATCTCTGTAGGCCAGTTACTTATTTACTTAGAAGTCTATTTCTTGGCTACTGTCACTTAGAACCTTTTGTCAAAAAAAACCCCAAAACACAAAAGAACACCTGGTATAGACTTAAGTTTTTTAAAATCAAGACCCAGCACTGCAACAAGCTACCCAGAACAAATAACTGAAGGCACAGGTTTGACCAAACAAATCTGTTCCTTGTTGAGAACAGCAAACAATGAGAGTTTACTCTGTGTAATGGCCTGGGAGTGAGCAAACTTTATCTGAGTCTTTGACAGTGGTTTTGTGTACTGTGGGTCAAATGAGAGAGGGGAAAAAACCAATGCAATCCCCATGGCAGAATTCTAATTCAGGCTAGAAGAACCCATGATCACTCCCCAGAATTTCCTGGCTGCAACACACTGAGCAATTTTATGGTGCTGGGCAGGTTACAGGGACTGTAAGTATTGTTCATCAGTATGATTTCTGGAAATACCTACAGGTTGGTGGATACTGGGACAAATCGTGTAGTGCTGTGACCCAGTTAAAAGAAGGGCTGAATCGAATCCTTTGCTTGATTCCGTACAATGTGATAAACCAGTCCGTGTGGGAATGTATCATGCCAGAGTGGTTGGAAGCTATAAGGACGGAAGTGCCTGATAATCAACTGAAAGAGTTCCGGGAGGTGTTGAGGTACGTAGACATATTTAGGAACCATTCTATGGTTGCATATGTTAATTGCTGAGGGATTTAGATGCTGACAACAACGACAAAAAAAGTCTGTGGGCAATGGACAGTAGGGGATGAATGCTTTTATATTTTTTATATTTAAACTAAAGCACCAAGCCTTTGGGAGAGTTTCCTTTTATTCCTCCTGATACCCTCGAATCTGAATCAGGACTGACTATATGGATGCTTCTTTGCTGTGAGCATGGCATGTTTTCAGTGGCTTTCTGCAACTTGGTAGAAGAAGCATCTTTCTCCTCCTGGCCAGTCATTGATGAGAAATGGTGGGGATTAGCAGAGTTGGCAGTGAAAGAGTGATGATACATTATTTTCCCTGTTGAGCAAAGAAAACACCAGGATAAGATTGGAGGCTCTCTGAGTCATAATTTCATGTCCAGTGTATGCCTTTGACAATAAAACTTCATATTGACTTTTAACTGATGAAGAGGCTCTGAAACTGACTGTAAGTTTATATTTGTAGGTATTGATGCAAAGTTTTAAAGTGTAAAGATGTAATAGTGGACAATTGGAAATTTTCCAATTTTTATGTCAGATATTGAAAAAGATACTGCTATCAAATGAAACTGAGCATGATATAAAATGTGATGTAAATTCTTAAGGTGCATCACCAAATTCAGAGAGGACCTTGTGCAGTCAGGTATCAGCATAGCTCAGTTCCCCTGGAGGGTGAGGATGCCTGTAACCTTACAGAAGCATCATCAGGGTTGGTAGTGAGTTTGCCTTTCTGCTAGTTTTTTTGTTATATGCCACACAGGGTATGCCATGGTAACTCAGTGATGCTATATTTTTGTTCTACTTTTCAGCAAAATGTTTGACACTGAACTTTGCCCTCTCCCCTTCTCCATGGAAGAGATGTTTGGCTTCATTAGCTGTCGATTCACAGGATATCCGTCCTCTGTGCAAGAGCAGGCGCTGCTTTGGCTGCACGTAAGTGTCCTCTCATGACAACTCATGCTGAAGCAGATTCTGATTTTGGAAAAGAAAAAAACAGAGAGGGTCCGAAAGCCACTTTTCCAAGGATCATGGAATCTTTCTGCCCTGTGCTTAGCACCAGTGTAAGGGTGGTTGGTAGGCAGATCCCAGGAAGCTTTATGTTACTAGCCCATCATGGGCGATGTAATGAAAACCTGAAAATTCCTTTTACTTTGAATGTCAGTTATGTCTTCAGGGCTGTTCAGCTGTCTGACCTTTTGCCAGCAGTAGTTTTCAGTCTCAACAGAATCTGGTCTGTAGATTCCAAATTAATTCCAGACTCTGCGAGCAGCTGTGATTGTTCCTGCATATTAAGAACTGGTACAAATGAGCTCATACTTAGGTCTGAGTGTTGGTGACGGAACAGATGATTAGTATTCCCACAGTGATTTGCAGATCCCTCAGTGATTTGCAGATAACCATCCTGTCACTATGTTGACATCGGTAGACTATTATTTTGACTGAATTCTTAGAATAAATACAGAAATTCAGTGTTAAGTAATAATAAATACAGTATGTAGTTATTAATCCAAGTATTGGTAATACTTTCAGTTTACAGAAATATTTTTATGGAACAACCTCACCTCCCTGTGTGTTTGTGCATAAAACTGATCTCCAGGTGCACCAAGCAGATGCCAACAAATATGTTGAAAATACTCTTTGTTTGCCGTTTTTCTTTGCCAGAAATCTAAGCTTGCAGCCTGCTTCATTGAATCGCAAAATTAAATGTGTGGAACTTGCTCAACTGAGGATCATATGATAAAGGTGCTTAAAAAGTAGCTGGCATTTTTGATCAAACTTGAAACTTAACACTTTTTTAATTTATTGTCTTTCCTCAGGTGTTATCAGAACTAGACATTGTTGTTCCTCTTCAGTTACTAATCAGCATGTTTTCTGATGGAGTTAATTCTGTGAAGGAGTTAGCAAACCAAAGAAAATCGAGAGTCAGTGAACTGGCAGGAAATCTTGCAGCTCGGAGGGTAACTTATTTATCTTGCTTTTTTTTTTTTTAAGAACAGTTTTCCTAATAGAATGCATGTGAAGAGTTAAAAGGTCATCTTCAGTATGGCAGCATTTGGTTGGAAACTCTGTAAATTTTGAAAACTGAAGAAAATTGGCATAGCTTTTTCAGTTAATAGCACTCTGTCACATGGTCATTGCAAAGATAATGCAGATAAGATCTGCAGAAGAGCTGTGTGGTTTTTCCTTGGTGGACTGGTTTGTTTGGGATATTTTTGGTGTGTTCTTGCTGTCTTCTCCAGTCTTTTTTGTTCTCTGCACCTTCTGCTAATAACCATCAACAATAAGTTGCCATGGACAGTTGGTCACAGTTGGTCACCCTGAGTGTTCTAGTACAAATTTGGTGGGCCTAGGTATGTTTAGAAAGGGTGACAGAGCAGACTGTATTTTTGTTTCCCTGCCTTTTGTTTCTGCATCCAAGAGATGAAAGAACTGAGCCAAAGTTGTCTGTCAAAGACTTAACTTTCCGCAAGAATACATGTACAAAACTTTAGGTGCTACACCTACTCAGACCAACTTCTCTTCAGTCTTGGACAGAGTGCTTCAAGGACAGCAGGAACAAGAGGGCTTGGTATGTTAGATCTTTAGATTTAAGGAACTACAGCATCTAGGCAGTAAGGTGTGGTCTGCCTGTCTTCTGACATAGTTCTGCAGAGAGCACTCACACACCTTAGCCCATGACCACTTTTAAACTAAGCAGAAAAAACAGACAAACTTATTATCTGGTCTTTCAGCCTATAACTGGTGTAAAAATGGACCTCGTGTCATCTGACTGTATCTCCCTGCAACATTTAGAGTTTCTCTAACACATGCAGTGCTGTGGTGTGGACATACATCAATGCAGACCTGTGCATGTTGTTACTGTTGTGTCTGGTTCCCGTTGAGCTTGGTTTAACCGTAGTTACATTGTTCTTTTGAGGTGGCCTCCTGCTGGATCATGGAGCAGGTCATTGTAACCTGGTGACTGCTTTACTGCCTGCATCAATTTTCTGTTTGGTTTGTGAGGTTAAAATGCCCTCTCGGTAGGAATAAGGTAACAGGTGTCAACCACTTAGCTTAAGAGAATGTATACATCTGAGCAGAATGATTCCGGTACTTTTATTTGTTTTTTTTTAACATTTAATGACATTACAGGACACATATAGATTTGGGGGGAAAAAAAGCTACAGAAGGGTATAGGAAGACTGTCAAAAATTCTTGAAATTTTCTGCAGTTTTATATAGAATGAGATTGTTTAAATGCTTAACAGTCATTTGAACATCTTGATCCTTGTGTCTTCAGGTAAGCGTTGCTTCTGACCCTGGGCGCAGAGTTCAGCACAACATGCTGAGTCCTTTCCCAAGCCCCTTCCAGAGTCCATTTCGGAGTCCAATACGTAGCCCTTTTCATAGCCCTTTCAAGAACTTTGGTCACCCCAGTGGAAAGACAATTGATTTTGACGGTGAAGATGATGAAATGAATCTTAATTGCTTCATCCTGATGTTTGATCTCATCTTGAAGCAGGTACTTGCAGAAGGGAAACACCCACATTGAGGGGGCACTGAAATTCTATTGTCACTTCTGGTTCTCCTTAGGTCCTGTTTTAAAACCCTTTACTGCGAAGGGACTGGCATGAAGTATAAGACATTTAAATCCATCTAGAGCTGTCATCTGCCTTTACACACACTGGAGTTAGAGGTTGATGGTAAACAAAAAGAAGTTAGGTACCTCCGCGTTCATGCTAGATAACTCCTAAGAGTGGAAAGAACATCTCCTTGGAGGTGTGTTTATTTCTACAGACTAGGAACAGGGGCTTCTTGATAGGTGTAGGGCTAGATGCATAATTGTTGGATAGCTAAATTTGTACATTGTGAATTCAAGGCCAAGTGTTTTGGATAACTGTGTCAAGGTAGAATTCATGGATACTGTGCCTGAAATAGTCTATTTATTCTAGGTGTTTGACCTTGAGCCTTAACACTAGTGGCAGTTTAAAATTGTAAGTTACAATTTATCTCAGAGTCTTCCTAGTACTGTAATATACTAGCAGAAATGTAGGAAGAAGCAGAGTAGTTAGTGCTCTGACTTTTAAATAAATAATAAATCATTACTCTTTTCACTCTCTTTCAGATGGAACTGCAGGATGATGGTGTCACGTTGGGCTTAGAGAATAGCATTTCAAAAGATATAATATCCATCATAAACAATGTGTTCCAGGCACCCTGGGGTGGTTCTCACACCTGTCAGAAAGATGAAAAAGCAGTTGAATGTGGTCTGTGTCAGTCCAGCATTCTTTGTTACCAGTTGGGTTTTGAGCTGCTGGAACAGCTTGCTCCAAAAGAAGAAATTAGGCTTGTGGTAAGTAGAGCAGAAAAGGGTCTGTATTACTGGTGTGCTGAAACTTCTTTTCTTCATTATTCTCCTTATGTTGTGCATGAGGGTGCTGACCTTTGGCATGGAGGATTTCGGAGGTTAAAACAAAATGCCATTGAACTGTGAAATTTCTTAAGTTTGAATTGATTCCAAGAGCCCAGGAAAGCCAATATTCATCCAGTATGAGCTCTTCTCCTGTCAAGATTTAAGTGCTGTTTGACTTTGGAAGGACACTGCTACGATACTGTGTCTTAAATAAAATGTGAAATGTTAGGCTCATTTGCAAATACTGAGCGCTGTTGAAAACCAGAGTATATTCCAGATATATTTATCAGACACAGATGTTGCTAGTCACCATTAAAGTCCTCTGTAGCTTTGCAGAAGGATTGAAGCATTATTTGTGGTGCAGTGCATTTATCTTAGGTGCATGTCTATTATATGTAAGTGTTCCATCTGATAGTTCAGAAGACAGCATCTTTCCTCTTATTCTGAGTGCTCATGAGCTGTTACATGTTAGTGGAAGGATGTTTATTAGTAATTTTTTTTTTTGGTGGTGAACATAACGATGCTTTTGATGTGTGAAAGTTTCAGAATTCTATTTGGGTGTGTATGTTAATAGCAGGTATTGTCTATGTGGTATTCAGTAACTTGAGCTAGAAAAAAATCATCTCATGCCCTTTCAGGTCAGATTCTCACCTCAGCTGAAAAGTAGGAAGTGGTGCAGTCTTCAGAGCTGGGGCTCAATACCATTTCTAGGATCCACCTTGCAATTTATAACATAAAGATCACAATGGCAACCTATAATCCTGAGCACCTGGCCACAGGTGGAAGTAACTTCAGCCTGGTCCTTTTTTCAATGTAAAAGTGGTTGGGGTAGCTCCTACCTCTAAGCCCATAACTCTACAGTGGCATAGGAAACACACCCTGCTCCTCTCTGTTACTTTTCTGAGGCAAGGATGACAAGTTTGGTGAAACCATGGCCCTGTGGTTGGATCCACCTCAGATCAAGTATGGATATACAGTTTCTGTTAAGTGGTATCACTTAAATCCATGTTTGGAACACAAGTCTTGTAGGTATGTGTATGCTGATGCAGAATTTTAGATATGTGGGCGATTTGAATGCAGAAGTGTACGTGGAACTAGACAGCATCTGCCTTGCTTGAGCTCAGCTTCAAATGTGACTTAGCAGGATGTGGCCTCATGTATTTAGATAACATCAAGAAACGAATTTTACTTATTATATTCTTGAAGGAGCCCACAGATAACCTCGAGGATAGTCTTCTGTATACTAGACCTGAGTTTATTATAGGAACTGAAGGAGAAGAGGAAGACAAATTGGCACCAAAGCATGGAGAAAACCCAGGAAATCACACAGAGACCACAGAAAATGCCGGTAGGTGGAGGGTGAGAAGGTTGAGTGTTTCACAAAGGCTTTAGATGAAATGCTTCTACTCGTATAAAATACAAGGTTCTGAAGCAGTCTTTCAAGTCCAACAATGCACAGTCTCTTTTTTCTCATGCATTTAATTCTTTCAACAAATTAATTAAGTAGGAAGGCTGTAGTTACATTGATAGCAAGTGTGACTGTCTCTCAAAAGATGTTAGAAGAAATCTTGGCTTTTTGAACTTGTAAAGTAGCAAAAACATTAAAAATTCCTTGTAACGTTACTGACTACAGGGTTACTGTGGCTAGAATTAGTTTCTCTCATCACTTTGACATTCTTTGGTTTAATTTGAATCACCAGACGAGAGATTTTTAACACATTTTATGTAACTTATATTTTTAACAGCAATAAAGAATGACACAGAAAGAAAATTTTGTTATCAGCAACTTCCAGTTACTTTGAAGCTTATATACACTATATTGCAGGTAACACCGATTACTTGTTTGTTTAGTTTGAATTTTTATTCAAGTGCTACTGTGCTGAAACTAGTACATCTGCTTACACAGGAAATGTCAAGGTTTGAAGAACCAGACATTCTTTTTAACATGCTGAACTGCCTGAAGATCCTGTGTCTTCATGGGGAATGCCTGTACATAGCAAGAAAGGACCATCCACAATTTCTTGCCTATATTCAAGATCACATGCTGATCGCAAGGTAGGTTTTGTCTTCATACTTTGCCGGTTCTTCAACTCTACATTTATTGTTGGCATCAAAGAATTTGAAGGTTTAGCATGGAAATTAACGAAGGGTAGCAGGGAAATTTGGAAGGGTTACTGTGTAAGGGGACGTGCGTGGGCTGATTTAAGAAGTTGCGAATAAAACCAAGGTACCCTGCATTGTCCATCATGGCTATTTTGTTGTGCACCACTTGTTTTGCAGAGAGTCAGAGTTTCTCATATTGAATAATGGCATTTTCAGAGTGAATTGGATTGAAATCTCCACATTTTAAGTTCCTTTTTGGAGAAAAGGGCATTTGCAGAAAACTCACTGAACAGAACATCAGCATATGATGTTCTGAAATAGAGTGTGTTCATCAGCGCTTATAGCTGCTCTGTATCAGTTTCACTGAGCATCTCCTGAGAGTATAGGGTTTTAGCAGACTAGAGAATCTGTCCTGAAGCTAAATACCAGCAAATTGTGAACGCTCAAGATCTCAGTAATTCATGGATGGACATGATTCGTAGTCCCAAGGCAGTTCATGTGGTATATGCGCTGAGGCTGGTCGTACTGAAACTGCTAATCTATAGCATAGATCATGTTCTGTGGCAGTTGTGCCCTGAATTAGGCAAACTCTTTGCCATCTGAAGTGTTTTAATGTAAGGAATGTTTGAACCTGAATTTTCAAGAAAAACTGCTGTAGTTGAAGATTTGCAAGTGGCTCTGTTCTCCTACCAGCAACTTTGTAGAAGTCACATGAATACCCAAGATGGCTCATAGAGATTTTCATGAAAAGCTCATTCCCACCAACAATACAGTGCAGACATTTAGAAGAAGGGATATCAAAGGAGTGTTTTTATAAGCAGACTTGCTCTTTTTTGGTCTTTCCAGCTTATGGGGAGTTGTGAAGTCTGAGTTCTCTCAGCTTTCTTCCCTGGCAGTCCCACTTCTTCTTCATGCTCTTTCGCTTCCCCATGGAGCTGACATTTTCTGGACAATCATAAACAGCAATTTCAACAGCAAAGATTGGAAGATGAGATTTGAAGCAGGTGGGCCTGAGAAATCTACACTATTTGCTTTTTGTTGCTTCACTGAAGAGGTGGAGATTTCTTTACTGTCATTGAGTAATAGATGATTATCTCTTTACTGCTTTGGAGAGTTTTGGGGATAGTCTGGTTCAAAACTGTGTCATAAGAATGCAGTAAAATAGAGGAGAACATGAAACATTTTGAATAATCAGAATCAAAATTCCAACACTTGCCAGCATTTTTTGTTGTTACTTTCTCAGATGTGCCTATCTCTGAGAGGTGTACTAATTGGAATATAAAGAAGCCATTGCCTAAATTAATATGTGTATTTTCTTTTTCTGGGGGCGTGGCTGCTACAGTGGAAAAGGTGGCTGTGCTGTGCAGGTTTTTGGATATTCACTCTGTGACAAAAAACCACCTACTGAAGTACTCTTTGGCTCATGCATTTTGCTGTTTCCTGACTGCTGTGGAGGATGTTAACCCAGCAGTAGCTACAAGAGCTGGTCTGTTACTTGACACCATAAAGAGGCCAGCTTTACAGGTAGGTTGATTGTGTACAGAAAAATGTCTTCAAATGGGAATCTGGGTTCTCACCCAAAGTTCAAAGTGGTTCAGGCATTTGGCATCACGGGCATTGCCAGTACCTCTTCAGGCAAGCCTGAGGGGTGTTTGTAATTGACATGTACACAAAATAACCACGGAAATTGATCCTGCCCTAGAATCACAGAATCATTTAGGTTGGAAATGACCTTTAAGATAGTTGAGTCCGACCGTAAAAACTTTATCTGCGAAGGATTACTATTGCATTTGAACTGCTATTTTAAAATGCTGTAGATGTTTTTTTAATTATTTTAAAATTTATTTTCATTTTTCAGTTTTAAATAAATAAATAAATTCTAAGTCTTATGACACCACGCTGAGCTGACAATGAGAAAATACATTCAAACATAAACTGTGGGTGTTGTCTACCTTGGCTTTAGGAACGCATTTGACACTGTTGCCCACAGCATTCTTCTGGAGAAATTGGCTGCTCATGTTTTGGATAGGCATACGCTTTGCTGGGTAAAAAGCTGGTTAGGTGGCTGAGTCCAAAGAGTTGTGGTCAATGGGGATAAATCCAGCTGGTGGCCACTCACAAGTGGTGTCCCCCAAGGCTCAGTACTGGGCCCAGTCCTGTTTAACATTTTCATCAATGATTTGGTTTTGGGGATAGAGTGCATCCTTACTAAGTCTGTAGATGACACCAAGCTGGGTGAAGTGTCAATCTGCTTGAGGGTAGAGAGGCTTTACAGAGGGATCTGGGTAGGCTGGATCCCTGGGCCAAGGCCAGTCACATGGGCCAATGCCAGGTCCTGCACTTCGGCCACAACGGCTTGGGGAGGAGTGGCTGGAGAGCTGCCAGGCAGAGGGACCTGGGGTGTTGATGGACAGCCGGCTGAACATGAGCCAGCAGTGTGCCCAGGGGGACAAGAAGGCCAATGCCATCCTGGCCTGTATCAGGAATGGTGGTGTCAGCAGCAGCAGGGAGGTGATCATGCCCCTGAACTCAGCTTTGGTGAGGCCTCACTTCAAGTACTGTGCCCAGTTTTGGGCCCCTCACTACAAGAGGGACACCGAGGTGCTGGAGAGGGTACAGAGGTGGGCTGCCAAGCTAGGAAAGGATTTGGAGCATGTGCTGTATGAGGAATGACTGAGGGATCTGGGGCTGTTTATCCTGGAGAAGAGCAGACTGAGAGGAGACATCATCACTCTCTACAACTACCTGAAAGGAGGTTGTAGTGAGGTGGGGCTTGGTCTCTTCTCCCTAGTGGCGAGTGATAGGATGAGGGGAAATGGCCTTAAGTTGCACCAGGGGAGATTTAGGTTGGATAGTAGGAAGAATTTCTTTACTGAGAGGGCTGTCAGCCATTGGAACAGCCTGCCCAGGGAGATGTTTTAAGAAATGGGTAGATGTTGTGCTGAGGGACGTGATTTAGTGGTGTTGATGGGGCTAGGACAAAGGTTGGACTCGATCATGAAGGTCTCTTCCAAATGAAACTGTTCTATGATTCTATAAGCTTTACTTAGGCATGCACTTTTAAGCATGTGAAAGACTCTGCCAGTGAGAATTCTTGTGATTAAAACTAAGCAGATATGAAAGTGGATCAGAGCCTACGTATACAAGCAAAATAAAAAAAAAAATAAATCTCATATTCAGTTTTAGTTCCCTGGAGGATAAAATTAATATTTTTTAAAGAAGTTCAATGTTACTGCTTCTAAAAAGCTGTTAATACTTGCTAGTTTTATTCCATGTAGTGGCTTTTCAAAATAGTTTCCAAAGAACTTGAATTCACTGAGTTCACTGTCAGCAGTGTGGATTTTCTTCTCAAACATGTCTTGACACTACACCCAAAATTCTAGAGCAAATAAAATACATTTTGAAGCAAAGTGCTTCTGATACACTTTACCACATCATCTTTCTTCCTCTGCTTGGACTTACTGATAATTCTTTTCGTAATTAAGGACTTGATTTGGTTGCCTAAATAAAAGCTTTTTCTCAGGCAGGAGTGTGTAAAGAATACTCTGATACGGTGTACCAAATGTGCAGTAGGACAGAAGTTTGCCTTAGTTTTGTATTCCTCAAAATCTTAGCAAATTCTGCATTCTAAATATGATGTTCATTTATCTCCTTCCTTAGCTTACTTTTCCACTGATATCAGTAGCATTCTGATTTAAAGGACTTGGTAGGAAAAAAAAAGCTAAACCTTTATCCTGTACTAATTAACAGAAGTTGTGAGCTTTGACCTCACTTTGCTTTTAAAAATGTTTAAAGTTTTCACGTCTCAGTTCTGTGTTGCTTTTTTTTTCCCCTGTTTTTTCTCCTCTATAGGGTCTCTGCCTCTGCCTTGATTTCCAGTTTGACACAGTTGTCAAGGATAGGCCCACAATTCTTAGTAAGCTTTTGCTACTTCATTTTCTGAAAGCAGATATTCCAGCTTTGAGCTGGGAGTTCTTTGTGAATCGCTTCGAGACCCTGTCTCTGGAAGCACAGCTTCATCTGGACTGCAACAAAGAATTCCCTTTCCCAACAAGTAAGCAGAGTCCAAATCAATCTGATTACCTTTTATCAGCTTCTGGAATTTCAGCTGCCTGCAAGGGTCTGAGAGAGGTGTAGGTTTCACCTGTATAAATTCTCTGTAATTAAGTAATCTTTCAGGCCAAGAGAGGATAATTTGGTTTGAGGTTTTTTTGAGTGTCCAAGTATAGATCAGGCTATTCTGTCGCTCCTTTGGGCGTCGTGCTTTACTTTCACTAGGATGTGGTTGCCAGCCTCAGCTGAAATGCATCTGGTTCCATGGTCTGTAGTATGGTCAGTACAGAGATGGCCCTAGGAGCTGTATGACCCTTGAAAACCGGACAAATGTGTGGGGCACAGCACAGGAGGTACACAGGCTCCTAGAGCCGGTGCTCAGTTAACTATTCCTGCAGTGACAAACGTTTGTAGAAATTTGTCCTGTTTGTCCCCCTCCATTCACTAGGGGAGGCTAAAAACACATTTGTGCATGATTGTTTACCATGCTGAGTAATTAAAAACTTCCTTACCCAAGTGGTGGCCCATAAGGCAGATCTAGTTGCATCTGATTTGTTGGAGGAGGTGGGGACAGCTGTTTGGACAGCATGTGCTCTCTCAGCAGCCTAATGCCTCCTCCTCCACCTGCATGTTGCCCAGTGCCCAAAGAAGCCTGCGTGCTGCTGTTGCATCCCTACAGGAGATGGGCGGAACTGCAGATACATTTTCTTCTTTGTATGTGAGTAGCTGGATCTAAAGCTTGGAAATGCTGCTGTGGCCTGAGGAGAGGATCTCAGCACTATTTCCTTGCAACTCTGGCTGCAAGTGCGAGGCCATATTTTTACATTTTAGTACTTGGGAGCGATTTAAAATATACAAAAGGTATTTTCAGAGTTTCTTTTTTAGCCTTTCTCTCAGCCTTTTCAAAGACAGAAGTGCAAAATACGGGCTCACCAGCTTTAGTCTCTCACATAATTAAACTCATAGGATTTGAATGCACTGTAGACTTGAGTATGGAAAAGTCTTGGTGACCCCATTAAGACATGCAGTGATACTGCTGGGTTCACCACTGGAAATGCACAGTCACAGTGAGAGTTTTAGAGGTGCTGTTCAGATGCAGGATGATAGTTGTAGGCAGGATGGGAGAACAGTGAGGCAAAACTGGAGGCCATGTTTGGGTACGAGTGCACTAAATGTTATCCGTACTCGTGAGATTTCCGCCCATTTAAGTAGAGGGTACCTCATGCTCCCTTAGTCTGAAATCCAGATTCGAACCTGCTTTTGTCCCGTCTTTAAAGAAATAAGGAACAGCATAATTTTTAAACACAGTCATGCCATTTGGGCTTTTATGGATTTCAGAGTGAGAGCATGCAAGCGAGTACCTTGCAGATGGACCCCTTGAGCCCATGCGAAGCTTTCTTGACCTGAGTGGGACGTGGGGCCCATTGCGTTTGGCACTTGGCAGCATTAGAGCCTCACCATGCTGTGGAATGAATCCTAACTTGGTCAATTGCATTTGCAAAGCTATCACTGCTGTCCGGACAAATGTCGCCAACCTCAGTGATGCAGCAATGTGGAAGATCAAGAGGGCTCGTTTCGCACGTAATCGTCAGAAGAGTGTGCGTTCCCTGAGGGACAGTGTGAAGGGACCAGTGGAGTCAAAGAGAGCGCTCTCCCTTCCAGAAACCTTAACCACCAAAATTCGTTGAGTATCTGTTTATATTTTTGTGACACGCCTGTATCTTCTCTCTTAGGATGGTATCCCCTGCTGGGTACACATTAGAATTGTCAATATTTTTTCAACTCGGGTAGCAAATCTAGGTTTCTGACTGATTTGGGCATTATTTAAGTAATGACAAGTTAGTGACTTTGACAAAGAGCATAGACAAACATTATGTCTGTGCTGTGTTTGTTTAAAATACTAGAACAAAATGCTCCAAGACTAGTTTGTGGATAGACTTTAATTTTGGTTTGTTGCTAATACACATTATTTTTGTCTAAAATAGATACAGTTTTTACAGAAAAATTAATGCATTACTAATTTATGTATTAATTGTGATTGTTAATCAGTGCATGAAGCATATGCTAGAAATCTTAAAAGCAACTGTCTCCACTGAGCTTTTGGATATCTTTAGAATTCCATTAAGAAATCAAAGTCTGTACAACATATCCTTCTTGCTAGCTTGTATAGGAGGAGCTAGGTGCGGGAAAACCATAAGCCTGTACGGAATGCTGTACCAGATACATTTCCAAGCAGAATTAAGCTTTTGCATTCTCATTTAGGGAATTATACAAGCATAGATTAGACTTTATATTCATATTGTTCCAACCCATGTAACAGGAACTGGTCAAATGGTCAAACCTGGGTACTGGTGAACTGTTAAATTAAAAGGTAGTCTCTTTTCCCCAAAACAAAGGCCACTGTATTTTGGGACTTTTGGGTAATCCTTCTTGACCAATTTCTGATCCTACATAAGGACTTCTGTGTGGTGATTCTTGTACAAGGAAAACCAAATGATGGAGAAAACTAGAGAGGTAGAACCTGTTGCACAAGTTGCATATATGGAGGTAGAGGTATAGAAACTGTTGCACAGAAGTGACACGTTTCACATGGTTGCACTCACTGCCTGAAAACAACACATGAGTAAATGAATATAAATATGCTAGCACTGAATATATGCTGAAGTACAAGGTGTCAGTACTGCTTGTTTAAACAGAGTTGTTCTTGTTTTTTGGTTATTTTTTTTAAGCTGTGAGCTTGACCAGACACGAGCAGTCTGCTCCGGCACTTGGAGGAACACCAGAGCAAACACCAGGTGGGTGTGACAAGCAGGGCTGTTTTGAAGGAACAGGAAAAAGATGGCACCAGTGCTGGCTTTCTTGCTGACTCATGAAATAAACTTAGGCAAGATGGATGTTGTCTAAAAGGGACAGTGAGTGGTTCCAGAAGGTGTAAATTCAAGTTTTGCGCTCTTTCTGTACTGAAAACTGCTCCCAGTTGTAAACAGTGCTGCGAGGCTGGAAGGAAATTGTTCAAAGGCAGTCAGCTATGCTGGCAGTGCCTCCCTCCTGTTTTTCATTGCCCACAGCACCAAATAAATCTTTAGTAGGCTGGTCCTATGGGTCTCTTATGTTCAGCCTAATCTTTGACCTTCAGGTTTTGGAGACAGAATGCTTTTGATCATTAGTACTGTAAATTAGAATTCTGATTCTAATTATTTCAGAATTTATTGATATTTTCTTTTCGCATTTGAAAATCTTAGCCCAGCAACAGATCGTATAGAGAATTTTCATTTTGAAGGAAGGTTTCCATAAATATAAAAAATGCCATTTTGGAAAAGAAAGCATGGTATAGTATGAACTTCATGATTTCTTCTTACCAAAATGATTCTGAAAATTCCCCCTCTCCAGTTTTCGTTTTCATCTACCATAGGAATTGCAACCTTCTTTCATGCTCAGCAAAATAAAACTCTTTTCTCACCCAATAAAATATAAATTATTCAAAAAATTTTTTAAAAATTACAGACATGGCAGTTCTAGTGGTGAAGAACCTAAGACAGATGTGGTTGTACCAGCAGAGGAGTTGTCAGAATAGCATGTTATATTGAGAATATGGGTAAATTAGAATATTAAAATAATTTTTTAACATTTGCTATAAATACATAGCTATGAATTTACATCAAGCCTAAGGCATGTAAATAACTAACAGACTAAGTGGATATTAGTTGCTAGCTAGTAACCCAAACAGACATGCAGGAGCAATTTTAAGATTATAGTTTGAGCTAATGTTGTTTGTAGTGTCTGTTCTGTAAACTTCAAGTTAAGCTGTTCTTACAAACATAAGAACTAGAAAGGGTTTATCCTTGAAGTGAAGCCAAGTAGATCATTTTATAATTCTGCTTCATACCAACTTGCTTTATCTCAATTATTCACTGTTAAACAAATTTTTAAGCACAGATCAGAAAATACATCAGAATATATTTTAATAACAATGAAAGTTAATTGTTAACAGTTACAGTGTTTAATGAACAAACTAAAACTAATGATGTAATGAAAGCTTAATTTTTCATGTATGGCCCCATTTTGATACTGTAAAAATGTTTTCTGTTCCCTGTATTGATTATCCCAGTAGAAATATTTTTTATTTATTTTGCATATAATGCATAGATCATGCATTCTATTTATTTACTTAATTTAAATAACTGGTTTAAAATATAACATGTTGGAATAATATACTTTACCGTGCTTTAGCTATGCTTTTACTCAGAATTACTTAATAAAAAGAATCTGATATATGCTGATGTGTGAAATAGCTTCTATTTTTCATGAATTCAATTCCTAGTGATAGTATAACGTAGATCTTTAGGAACTGGTAAGCATTGAATAAAGGCCATACAAGTTGGGTGAAATGGAAGAGGGTAACTCCAAAGGCATTTACTAGAGAATTCTAGTAAGGATAAATGGTCCTAATAGTAACTGGAAATACTGTATTAAAAAATATGTAGGTATGAAAATACTTCCCAGCTGGCAACTGTTATTTGCAGTTTGTCTGTTTTGCTTGGATAGAGATAGCCAGGCTTCCTTGTGCTTCTTAAGTAGCCTCTCGTCTCACGTGATTATATTCCCACCAAAGCATTACTGACTGGTTATATCCATTCGGTGTTTATCAACCACATCTTAGGCGTCTTCTGTGGAAAAAAGTCATCCAAATTTTGACACAATGCGTAATGTACCAATATCTAATGAATTGTAGTGCCTGTGTTTTGGCCCAGGTTATTTGGGAGAAATATGGGCTCAATGCTAGAAGGGGGGGTAGTCTTTGTTATTTGTTTAATCATTATTTGCTGGATTTTTTTCCATTTTTCCTTTGCCATCTTTACATCCTCCAATGGCAAAGACTAATATCCACTAACATTTGCTGAGAAAGACTGAAAACTGTGCCAGATGAGAGTTTGGTGGTGGTGGAATTTGATTCTCTGTCAATGCATAGATGTGAAGGACTAAGAATGCTCAGTTTGGCAGAAATGCAGTGGGATGGGCAGGTAAGAGCTCTGTTAAACAGGGAAAAGCTGAGAAGTAAAGCTGAATGTGCACAGAAGGTGTTACTGTGTTGTTGAGCTTCAGGCAGCAGCAGAACAGTGTCCTCAGAACATGCCTATCTCCTGCGACTTCACCACGTGTATTTGGGCAGAAATGGAGCAATAAACTCTGGGGGGAAAAAAAAAAAATCTGGTGTGTTCTGTAGCCTGTTTACAGTCTTATCCAGTGTCTGATACCAATGTCTCTCTTGTGCCAATAGGACAGCCCTCCCCAGAGAATGATAATACAATAAAAGACCTGCTGCCAGAGGATGCTGGGATTGATCACCAGACTGTCCACCAGCTCATTACTGTGCTCATGAAGTTCATGGCAAAGGATGAGAGCAGCGCTGAGTCGGACATCAGCAGTGCTAAAGCTTTCAACACAGTCAAGCGCCATCTGTACGTCCTGCTTGGTTTTTTCAGCAGGAAGGATGCTTCATGATTGCACCACAGAAAATGCGTGTTTCCACCTGCTTTAATGCCTTTATTGCTGGAATAGCACAAGTAGGTGAAGGCACTTAGTACTTCTTGCAGCCTTTTCTCATTGTCTGTTGTTGAAATGGTGGTAGCCCAACCTTCTTTGTGCCAAAATAATGTCTGAGTGTTGTAATCCTACTTCAAATTTCTTAACACCCCTTCAGTTGGTGAAAGAATTTGAGAACAAGGATGGCTGCTTGTTTTTTACTCTCAGAAGGCTCTGTGTAGCCTAATTAAGTGCTTTCTCTCGTTTTTTTGCTTTGTAGTTAAAAAGTAAATAGTTAAATAGAAGTACACTAATTTATAACTTCCTACTAGTACTCTAAACTTGCTGCGTCGTTGACATAGAGATAATGGTTTTGTGTGGTGTGCGAATACTACTACTGTATGAAAAATTAGAGACTGCTCCAAACCTCTTTGACCTCTTTCCCCAGCCTTTGAATGCCTTACTTGTATCACCTCTCTTGTCCTTCTTTCCCATTCAGGAAGACCTGGGGCCCCATGTGCTCTTGCTTGATTCCCTGTGTTAATGGTCTGTAAACTCTGACATTCTTGACTGCAGGAGACTCATTCTCCTGCTTCCTTAGAATGCACTAAGACTTTCTTCTCCCTTTCCTAAGGAGTGGTGCCACCACCATGAACTTCTGCCTATATTGCTATGAAAAGGACCGAGCACATTTTTGCCTTGTGTCTTATTTCTGTATTTTGTAAGGAGGACCATCATTTCCTACCTCACAAGGCCTTTCTAAGGCTCAGTTAACTCCTACTGGCACAGCAGTTCGTGATGCTAGACTGAGAAACATCCTACACTTGCAGAGTATTATTCTTATTTACAGTGAAGCATCACTTCCATAATTTCTCCTTATCACAGTGTCTTGTAAAGAATTACTTTAGGGGAGGGGCGTGATTTCAGATCTCACCCTGCCACAGTTCTTAAAATGCCCACTTTAAACTTCAAACATTGCTCAAAGCTATCCTCGTCTCTTCTGTATTGGCAATTCTTACCCAGATTTTCTGGTTCACGTGTTCGAATTGGAGATTTTTTTGAAGTCAGTTGTAATGTAAATACTTGGATGAACTTTCACAGTCATGGAGAAGTCAGGTATCCATGTTTCAGCAGGCAACATAATGCAAACTGGATAGCTGTAAATACATCCTGGTCCACTGCCTTGGAGTGCCATTGCTGTGTGTATTAATTTGTACAGTTTTAAGTTAAAAGTTTAAGTAAAAGGAGATTTTGGTCTGTTACTGTTGTATTGAGAGTGGAAATGGCAGTTTAAATCACAGGACAGTATCTTCCACATTTTTCTATGTGTTTTCCAAGTTTGGATTACCAGACTGACCTGATTTTCAGAAGTACTACTTACTGCAACTCTAAATATCAGCCCAGGCCTTTCCTCTATTGCCTTTAAAATGTCTCATAATAGCTGAATTCACTATTTCTATTTAAAAAGCCTCATAGTTGAATCCTGGCTCCCCTGATATCAAATGGAGCCTGAGAACTCTGGTAGGCCAGGACTTCTCTCCATCTAGCAGATATCAAAACTTTACCTTGTGGGGGGATTTATTTTCTCAGCTGCAGGGCTGCTTTGCATTGGGAATCACCTTTGCTCTTAAGAGAACTGCTCTTTTCAAGCTGAAAATACATTTACAGAGTTAAAACTGTATGGAGCTCCTAAGAGACCTGTTTCAGTTATACTCTCTCCTTGTCATCAATATTTGCTTTCCTTAATCAGATCCATGAAGCTGGGCTGACTTGCTGGTGTGTTGATTTTGATTTTAAGCTTGGTTGAATGGTCAGTTGAAAAAAAAAAAGATCAAATGCCTCTTAGTATTTTGCATTGTAAAATCTGAGTGTTTGGAAATCTTTGAAAGCATGAAATGCCGCCTTCTCTCCCCCTAGCATCAGAGGTGGCCGAGTTTGGATGTTGGCAGTCGCTGCGGTGCTGCCCCGCACGGTGGCAATGTTGTCCCAGCCTGGCGGCGCCGGGGAGTCACAGAGCGGGGCTCTGCGCAGCGCCCCAGCCTGAGCTCTGCTCAGCGTTCCCAACGTCATTTATTCCTCATGTTCTTGTGACAACTTAAAAAATGACTCTGCTCGTCTTAAGACGTGTCTGCCTTATAGTACGTGCTGTGTTAAGGCAGGACTCTGTCTTCCTTGTACGGATGAGTCTTTTCCTGACCGTGCTCTCTGTAGAACTGCATCATGCCCTGAGGAGACAAGGCATCACAGGATAGAACCATATCTGGTGATTAAACATCATCTGTTCGACAGGCTAACCCTACAAGGATAGGCATGGGAGTCACCGTTTACCTCTCTGTGTGCAGCACAAAAATTTGAGACAACTGCAGATTGAGCTAGAGAATTTTACCGGGAAAAACTTCTAGTCAGAAGGAACTTGAGAGACAAGTTCTGTGTTTTTTAAATTAGGCTGATCCCCTTGTTCTAATAAAAATTAAATCAAAAAAAAAGAAATACAGACCTGAAGGAAATGGGTGATGTGGGTGAAACTGATGTTTGTGCCTGTTCAGATGTAGAGGGCTCCTGATAAAGCGCACTAAGTGTGCCCACACTGCAGGGACGTGTTGGGTCTTGAGCGCTGTGCTGTCATTTGCTTGGCTTGCTCTTCTACCTTCCTGGGTGTCAGAGAGTGAAGAATGCAGACACACTCTTACCTTTGCTGTAGTGAAGAGTGGGGTTCTTATTGCCTGACTCCGGAACATGGCGCTTAAAAAAACCCAACAGCTAATGTTGCAAGCCTGATGAGAAGAAGAATAAAAATTGGCAATGCCGTATTAATACGAAAAAGGAAAATAACCAAAATACACAACTCCCCCAAACCCATAATTGCATCTTACATGTTACACATGGGGTATGCCTAATACGAAGGTATGCTGTTGTAGCATGATCGACTTGTGCTATAATACGAGGATATCTCAGCATAATATATTTTATGAACTTGCCAATATATGTTAAAATACAGACTATGCAGGATGAAAGGCTGTGGGAAGACATCTTTTGTTTCATTTTACATGTCTAGATAAATGAGAATGTGGCAAGCAGGTGGCAAGTTTCTAAACGGTAGTGAGACTTGCCTAAAAATGTCCGTTTCTTTTCACTTAACTAGTACCTTAACTGTGTGAGTTGTTTCGCTTTTCAATATTGGTGGATTTGATTTTGGTGAACGAACTCCTGTGCTAATATTCTTTTCAGGTGATGGACTATAACATCAATCTGGGAAAACACCTTCTTCCCTTGGTGGTGCAGGTGTTGAAATATTGCACTTGTCCTCAGCTCAGGCATTACTTTCAGCAGCCTCCTCGCTGCTCCCTCTGGTCCCTCAAACCTCACATTCGGCAGATGTGGTTAAAGGCTTTGCTTGTCATTCTCTATAAGGTGAGCAGTCCTAAAAAAACACTGTCCACATTGAGATTTATGTTTTGATTTGGAATTTGTTAAGAGAACGCCTAACTGTGCAGGAAGTGAAAGGAACTGTAAAGAACACTTTGATTTATTTACTTCAGTGTCAGCGTCTGAAGTAGTTAGGCATTCATCTGTGCCACTGTCCTAGTACTTCTGCTATCTGTATTGTCTTTCACATGGTTACCTGAGGAAAAAAATAACAGATTTGAAAATTAGAAAATGCTATGTAAAGTTCCAATGAAGAGTATGTCACGTAACTTGAAACTATTTAAAAAAACCCCAGTAACTTTAAATGTGCAGGATCAGCTTAACAGCTACATTCTTTTGTTGAGTGATGTTTTTTAGGAACTGTTGTTAAATGTATTATGTTTATGCACTAAAATGGAGCTGTTAATAGTTTTGATATGCTTAACAAATTTCTAGCAGGTATATAGGGCACACAAGTGTAAACACTAGAAATTTGTGATAATGTGCTGATTGAAATGGAGTATTTGGTGAACAGTTCTGATAAACGACCTTTTGCATTATTATCAATGGTTAGTTTTGTCACACAAAAGTCAAGAAAACAATACATTGAATGTTACTCATAGGGATTTTTTATTTTTTTTAAGTAATTCTGTGTACAAAGCCAAAACCAGTCCTGCTTCTAGTGATGCAGAAATTTATGATCAAAGGAAGGCAAAGGGCATCCAGCTGACAATATTCTTGTAATTTTTTTGTTTTACTGCCTAAATGTTTATCCAAGGAGAAAAGTTAATTTTTTAAGCTGAAGTTTTTCTCTTTCACTGAACAGTACCCCTACAGAGACTGTGAAATCAGCAAGATTGTACTTCACCTAATCCACATCACAGTCAATACCCTCAATGCTCAGTATCACAGCTGCAAGCCCCATGCAACTGCTGGTCCTTTGTATAGTGACAACAGTAACATAAGCCGATACAGTGAGAAGGAAAAAGGTACTTTCAAGCGCTCTCATTTATATGATAGTCATTGGTTTAATTCACTGAATCTGACTGATGTTGTTAGATGGGTAAATGTGGATTGAATTCTAGAGCACAGTACTCAGAATTAAGTCCAAGGTGTGACTTGACTGATGAGCTATAGCCATTTATAGTAAAAGAAATTAAAAATTTCTGTGTAGGCTAAGCATAGCACAGCAGTTGTAACATCTCTCAGAGGGAGTGTACCTTAGGTTTAGTAGTTCAGTCACTGTGCCTGGATAGTCCTCGGTCTTTTCTATGACAATATTAGGTGATCATACCCACACACAAAGTGTGCGACCAGCCTGCTTGTGACACCACATTCTGATTATACTTTGCAATAATGTGGCAGAGTAGCAAATGTTTGATGTTGACAAGAAAAAATGATTAATTCGGTCTATAGGTTGCTTTTCTCTGTAAAAGGAGCTGAAGTTGACTAGCTTATATACAGGCATATATGTTCATAGAATCATAGAATAGTTGCAGCTGGAAGAGACCTTGAAGATCATCAAGTCCAGCCTTTGTCCCAGCCCTATCAACCCACTAAACTATGTCCCCCAATGCAGCGTCCACTTGTCTTTTAAACACCTCCAGATGTGGATGTCTAAAGGCAGGAGAGAATGGTTCAACCCTGAAAGTGTGCTGTAAGGGCTGTTGTTAGCTCTCTGTGTGCTCGCTAGCTGTAGCAGAGGTACTGTGATGGTGAGAACTGGTGTAAACCTGGGACTTGAATTAACGGATTGTCACTGAGTGTAGTTCCTTACAATTCTGAAGCTTGTGTGATAAGTATGGTCAAAGTTTGGCGGGTCCTTTTGATGTTAATCTATGGCTGCCTCTCAGCTGTTTTGCCTTTTTGCTGCTTATTTGCTATTTACATCCTCCCTCTCAGTCTTCCTAGCATGCAGCAATCTTTTCTTTCGCAGAAGAATATAAGCAGCACTCTTTTTATGCATGTCACTACCTTTTCATCTTTTCCTACTTGTTGCTCGTGAAGAGATACCCAGCAAAACAGGGACATAAAATTTTAACTGAAGATCCTATTACTCAGCTCTAGCAAATTAAAGCAATATTAGGATGATTGTAAATGATATATTGTATATTCTTAATCACATAGACATTTTGTATAGCCAAAGGAGGGCTAAGATAACTGTGGACTTACTATGAAATTGGGGTTTTTTTGGGCTGAGTTAATGATTTAATTCCAAATGGCTTATTAACGCCAAGAGTAGTAATAATTCATTTATAAAATACATTCAGTTTCTGGACTGATTCTGAGATGTGCCTGAGACAAAGTGAGGTGCCTAAGTACCCAGCTTGCTGTTCACAGGAAGTACCAAGTTAGGTTTAGAAACCTGGTGTTCCTGGGTGGCCTTGTGTCTCACTTCATCGTTGTTTTTCTATATTTAAAGTAAGGAGAATAATATTTACTTGCTTTGCAAAGCTGTTGAGAAGGGCTTTGGGTGAAGAAGTAAAAGACCATAAATGGGCAAATTTTACTCTGCAAATGCTGACTTAACTGTAGGGCTGAATCTCATCCTTTATTGAAGTGCTGTAGAAAAAAAGAGGATTTAGAAAAGTTTTCTTCCACCTGCAAGAAGCAGCCAATATAATCCCATAGGGACTTGGAAAGTTGAAGCATTTCCCACCTTTCTCTGAGGAGGCTTGTGTAGTCTCTGGTCACGTAGTGTGTGTGCTGCTCTCATCATCCAGGTGGTGCTTAGGTGATCCACAAATGAGGATTTCATTGTTAGGCAGCAAGAATCCCTCTGCTAAAGGTGGGTTTTCCCACTACTGAACCTTTCTCCTAATTTTTCTGCCAAACTTTATCGCGGGGATCATGGCAAGTGTACAGACTGTTCTAGAGCTGGTGATAAATCTTGTGAGAAGCACTTGTTGCCAGGGGTAAGAAGTTAGACATGTAGGATATGACATTAAAAGTGATCTCCTAACTTATTAAACCCAGTTCTTGTATAAATTCTTAATATCAACTTGGATTTGTTTTTTTCTGGATTCATCATATCAATTAGGTATCTTATCCCTGATGCTTTTAGGTACCAGTCCCAGAGCTTCACATGTACTATAAAGTTCCCAGCAATTTCTAAGCTAAAAATATTAACATCCAGTTTGAGTCTTCAGTTTTTGGCCATTCTAACTCTTTGGCTTTCTTGCCTCTTCACTCCTAGACACCAAATGCATCTCCTCCCCATGTTTACTTGCTAGAATAAACAAGGGAAACTTTTGTTTCTTCTCTCAAGTGCTCTGATTTCTTTATTGTCCCACTTGTCTTTCTTATTTCCTTGGAGATGAATCACTAAACATGATAGATACAGATTTTTCCTTTTTTATTTATTTTTTTACAGCCATTTCATAAAAGTGATGTGGTTATTTTTTGATAGATAGTTTTGGATCTTTGTTTCTCTCTACTATTTTTAACTAGCAGACCTCATTTTAAAGCATAATGTTTTACTCTTACTGCTTAAATCAGCAATTTCATAATCCGTACTGTTAGGTCTTATTCTGTTACTGTTACCAGCTTCCCAAGATTATCTATTTCTTCCTTTCTCATTTTTCTGTTTTGCTGATGTGTTACTGACCTTGCAGTTCTTGTACTAATTTCAGTCTTCAATTTACCATTTCTCACTGACTGCTGTAGAAGTTATTTACTCAAGTCAGTGTTCACTCTGTTGTATTTCTTCCATCTAAAGAATCTGTATTATCTGAAGTAGAAAAGATCAGCTTAGAATGGTAAAAGCTTTGGTACGCCTTTGTCGCATTGTATCTCGTTTTTCATTTGTCTCTATCCTTTCTGACGTTAATTCAAGATGTAACAAGAATGGCAAAGTTATACCTGGGATATAAATTTTCTTGCAAACCTCAGATGATTCTTCATTTTCCAATTCCAGTTTAATGTGAGACTCGCTGAGATTTTGTTACATAGACAGCTTTTCATTCAAGGAATTGCACTCCCTTAAGAGTAATAAAGTTTTTTCTTTCTCCAGCAGAGGAAGACAGTGTTTTTGATGAATCTGATATTCATGATACACCAACTGGACCTTGCAATAAAGAATCTCAAACTTTCTTTGCAAGACTGAAAAGAATTGGTGGCAGCAAAATGGTGAAATATCAACCAGTTGAGATGAATGCTCAGAGAAGTATGAATTGTTTTGTTGGTATAAAGTCACGCAGAAATACAATTTCCTAATCTGGGTTTCAAGCTACCACCTTCCTTTGTAGAGTTTGTTGCACTGCCTAATTTGAATACAAGTATTCTGTCTGACTTTGAGAGCAGGTACTCCTCATTTCCCTGAATGGATTCTCTTACAGGAATCTCAGAGTAGGCACTCCAAAATAAAAATACCTAAAATCAGCAGTTGTTTTCTAAAGCTTTAAGCTCTTTTTAATGTAAAAATGTTTGTTGTGATTTTCTTCCACCATTGGGCTGAAGATTTTTATTGAATTTCTTTTTCACCAGAAATTGATTATTTTTATGAGGTGGGACCTTGGGGTAAGCAGATTTGTTGTTGCTGTTGCAAATATTATGATTTCCATTGGTGAAAAGGGTCATTTGGTGGTTTCAAAAAACAAGAAGGACTTTATTTTCAAATTTAGGTTTCTGAAATGAACACCCTAAAAAAATTAAAGAGTTTTTCAATGACTACCCACCTGCCTTTTTTTTTTTTTCCCTTTGAGGCTTTTGCATGGAGGGGAATGGTTCTGACTAGAACAGGTATCTAGTTTAACTTTTCTCACTGCTTTTTTTTCATGGTGATTGATGTGGAGCATTTTGAAATATGGGGATAAAATTGATCAGAAATATTGTGTTTTATGTGAATATATGTCTTTAATAATAACAATAGGGATAACCTTTTAAAATGCTCTCAAGGAATGTATTCACATAGCAAAACACCAATGCAGTGGAGTACCAGCAAATATATCTGCCTTCCCTCTGCTCCTTCCTAGGATGGGGAGGTGTGACTGTGTGGTGTAATATTTGCTAAACTCTGCTGGAGTCTAGGATTGCTGGGGCACAACTTCTCTGAACACGGGTCTGATCTCAGGCTTGTGCTGCCACATCCTGGTGGCTGTTGCTTCCCTTGCTTCTTGAATTAGAAGCATCCATTCAAAGCCCACTTTCCTGCAGTAAATAACATGTAGGTGTACTCTAATAGACACTGATGTCCAACTGGTGTTCACGAAGCTGTAGTCCAGAATTATTCTGAAACGTCTTCGGAGTTAATTCTTTCATCTCTCATGCCTAATACAGCCATCCCAAGTGTTTGTAAAAATTACTTGTTTGTGCCGTCTTCTTTTCAATGCATAAGTCTACCTTCAGGGTGAGCAGAATTTGGATAGAATTTAGATAAACCCTATTACCTACATAGTAAGATTTTCTGTGTTTGATGGCTGTAAAAATCTATGTAGTGTGGCTCTGAGGTTAAAACAAGATCTAGACAATTTGGACTAATACTAGGTTTGTATGTGAAATGCCAGTCACGTTGAATTGTGAGATAAAGTTGAAGATATCTGCTAGAAGTCTGCAACTGAGATAGTATTAGCTCTTTCTGTTTTAATCAGGTGAAATAGAGCTGGCTGAATATAGAGAGACGGGGGCCTTACAAGACAGTATTCTACGCTGTGTGAGAGAAGAAAGCATTCAGAAAAAAAAACTGCGCTCTCTAAAACAAAAATCTCTTGATATAGGGAATGCAGACTCCCTGTTGTTTTCATTAGATGAACATCGCAGGAAGTCCTGCATAGACCGGTGTGACTTAGACAAACCACCTGTCCCTGCTGCTTACGCCATACACAGGCAGAGTGATTATGGACGATCTCGGCAGAATTCTTCTACTAAAGCCGAAAATACAGAAACACAAGAAAATCTTCCTCGTACAGAGAGTTTCCAGGAAACAAGAAGACCTGTCATACCAGAAGTTAGGCTGAACTGCATGGAAACCTATGAAGTGAAAGTGGACTCTCCGGCTAAACCTGCTGGTCCCAAGGAAGATTTAGATCTTATAGATTTGTCCTCTGACTCAACATCTGGTCCGGAAAAGCATTCAGTTCTCTCCACTTCAGACAGTGACTCTTTAGTCTTTGAACCACTTCCTCCCCTAAGGATAGTGGAGAGTGATGAAGAAGAAGAAACAATAAACCAGCTGAACGATGAGATCTCCGGCAAAACTGCTCTGTCATCTCCATCAACTCCTATCAATGTCTCCGCACTCAGCCTCAGCACAACTCCGCTGGTCCAGTTCAGCATTGAAGATTGCTCCAAAGACTTCACTTCTAAGGATACAAGCAACAG